>NC_052307.1:67541697-67569197 GCF_016432855.1 Salvelinus namaycush
CCTGCCTGCTGCACCCCTCCTCCCCAACCCACAGAACAGCCTCCCACTGACAATGGCACCGACACAGACCAGCCACACCCCAGCTCCAACACCCACCAGCCCCCACTCTGCCCCCCCCCCCAGTCCAGAAGAAACACTGGCTGACATCGTCCTGTTAATGGACTCAAATGGGAAGTATGTCCAGGAGAAGAAACTTTTCCCTAGACACAAAACGAGAAAGGTGTGGTGCCCAACAACGCAGAGTGCCATGGAGCTGCTTGATAAGGCCCATCTCGGGTCGCCAAGCCACATAATTATACATACCGGAAGCAACGACCTGCGTGCTCAGCAGGAGAGGGTGGCGACTTCACTACGGGGAGTGATTGAGAAGGCCTCCGCAATCTTCCCCAACTCAAGAATCATAGTGTCAACCCTTCTACAGAGGAGGGACATCCACCCTGCCACAATCCAAAGAATAAACGCCAGCCTATCCCGGGACTGTGCCCTGCGACCCAATGTACACCTGGCCCACCACCCCACCCTCGATCTGGACTGTCTCTATGACCATGTTCACCTGTACAGGGAGACAGTCCCCATCCTTGCCAAGACTCTCAAGGACGTCGCTTTAAACCGCAGCCCGACCTCTCCACCCAGGAACAGCGGAGCAATCTCCACCCCGCCGAGATCACCGAGACAACACCCCGGACCAGCACCCTGGACCCCCCAGCCACGACCACAGCACCACCAACCTCAATGCCCACCACAGCCAGCGCAGCACAGACCACCCCAGCCCAGCTTCAGAGCCACCCAGATGAGGCCTACCACCCCCCTCCTCCCCACCGCAGACCCACACCTGGAGGAGCCACAGCCCAGCAGGCAGAGCTACGCACAGGCTGTGAGAGGAGCAACTGGCCCAGCCCCCACCAACCAAATGAGTGACATTAAACAAATGCTGAGTCTACTATGCTCACATGTGATAGGCCGAGGGTCATGGTAAGATGAGCACAAGAACACCACCATCCTCACACTACATCCACCCAAGTGGCATGACACAAATTCTATCTTAAATGATAAACAAATCACATTTGCAAAATAAGAGTTTACTTTAATTGAAAAATCCTGTTTTAATGGTTCTTCTTGGATTCTGAATGTTTGTCTCATTTTGAAAGGTAAAGAAAAGAAAGAGAGAAAAAAAAGTTATGAAGTCTTTTTACGTTGCATGTTGGAATTTACAAGGATTGAAGTCCTCTGCTTTTGGGCTAAAGAGCAGAAACCCAGACTTCCTGAAAGAAATTGATGATGTTGATATTGTAGTACTACAGGAAACATGGTGCAGAGGTGATGTTTCCACTGGCTGTCCACTAGGTTATAGGGAGATAATCATACCATCCACTAAATTAAAAGGAATCAAACAGGGCAGAGACTCAGGGGGAATGTTAATATGGTATAAATCTGAACTAATTAATTCAATCGAATTGATCAAAACAGGAGAATTCTTTATCTGGTTAAAAATCAACAAGGAGGCTATCTTGACAGATAAAAACGTCTTCCTCTGTGCCACATACATTCCCCCCTCAGAGTCACCCTACTTCAACGAAGAGAGTTTCTCCATTCTAGAGGGGGAAATTAGTCACTTTCAGGCCCAAGGCAACGTACTGGTCTGTGGAGACCTGAATGCTAGAACAGCAGAAGAACAAGACACTATTAATTATATGTCCAACATGTATTTTTCAGCAAAGTTTATGATGAGTTTTTCTGTTAGATTACGTGACTCTCCAAAATTTCTCCGGACAATTTGGAGCATTTTTGCGCCATGTTCACAATGTAAAACCAGGATTTGTAGCTATAAATATGCACATTTTCGAACAAAACATAAATGTATTGTATAACATGATGTTATAAGACTGTCATCTGATGAAGTTGTTCAAAGGTTAGTGATTCTTTTTATCTCTATTTGTGGGTTTTGTGAAAGCTATCTTTGCGGTGAAAAAATGGCATTGTGTTTTGGGCTATTGTGGTGAGCTAACATAAATATATGTTGTGTTTTCGCTGTAAAACATTAAATAAATCGGACATGTTGGCTGGATTCACAAGATGTTTATCTTTCTGTTGCTGTACAACATGTATTTTTCATAAATGTTTTATGATGAGTATTTATGTATTTCACGTTGCTCTCTGTAATTATTCTGGCTGTTTTGGTGCCATTTATGATCATGGCACCAATGTAAAACCAGGATTTGTAGCTATAAATATGCACATTTTCGAACAAAACATAAATGTATTGTATAACATGATGTTATAAGACTGTCATCTGATGAAGTTGTTCAAAGGTTAGTGATTAATTTTATCTCTACTTGTGGGTTTTGTGAAAGCTATCTTTGCGGTGAAAAAATGGCGTTGTGTGTTGCGCTATTGTGGTGAGCTAACATAAATATATGTTGTGTTTTCGCTGTAAAACATTTTAAAAATCTGACATGTTGGCTGGATTCACAAGATGCTTATCTTTCATTTGCTGTATTGGACTTGTGATTTCATGAAATTATATTATATGATATTCCCTGTGGCGCTAGGCTAGGCTATGCTAGTCAGCGTTTCTGATGAGGAGGATCCCGGATCCGGGATGGTGACTCGGTAGAGGTTTTAACATCTAGTAGCCTCGCAACAAGCAACAGCGTTGTGGATGGGGTTGAGGTTGGGCTACTTTTTCTGTTTTAACCCTAATCCAAACCGTAAAGTCCAAGTAACAGATAATGAACCCTATTAGATATTTATGCAGTTGGTTCTGTATACTAACTAATATGCATGGGTTCTAACTTCAACAAATATTTGTTAGTTTACAATTGTACAATTTAAGCTCCCCACATATAAAAACCATGAAGACTGCGGGAAAGGCTTGAACGCAAGATTGTAATTTGATGACTCACACGTTGAGCCTACTGTAGCATACTGTACATGGTAAACTAGTGCGTACCACTTCACGTTTTAGTATGGAAAAGGTCTGTGAGGATTTTTCTGCAATATTCACAACATATTGACACAATTATAATCTTGATAGAATAAAAATCTAATTTAACCTTTCTAGCGCAGGCGTTCCGCTAGTGGAACCCCCCCCACATTCCACTGAAAAGGCAGTGCGTGAAATTCCAAAATATTTTTTTGAAATATTTAACTTTCACACATTAACAAGTCCAATACAGCAAATGAAAGATAAACACCTTGTGAATCCAGCCAACATGTCCGATTTTTTAAATGTTTTACAGCGAAAACACCACGTATATTTATGTTAGCTCACCACCAAATACAAAAAAGCACAGACATTTCTTTCACAGCAAAGGTAGCTTGCACAAAACCCCCAAATAGAGATAGAATTAATCACTAACCTTTGAAATTCTTCATCAGATGAGTCATATAACATCATGTTACACAATACATTTATGTTTTGTTCGATAATGTGCATATATATATATTTAAAAAATCTCAGTTTACATTGGCGCGTTACATGCAGTAATGTTTTGATTCCAAAACATCTGGTGATTTTGCAGAAATACTCATAATAAACATTGATAAAAGATGCAAGTGTTATTCACATAATTAAAGATAAACTTATCCTCTATGCAACTGCTGTGTCAGATTTCAAAATAAACTTTACGGAAAAAGATTAATCTGAGAACGGCATTTAGAGCACATTCCAGCCAAAGAAATAGTCACCATTTTGGCGTCAACAAAAGCTACAAAAACACTATAAATATGCACTTACCTTCGAATAACTTCATCAGAAGGCACTCCCAGGATTCCCAGATCGACAATAAATGACTGAAAAGTTCCATAAAGCCCATCATTTAGCCACTTGTTGTTAGCATGTTCATCCCAGGAATCCATTTCATGACGCACGAACAATCCATCCAGACAAAAACTCAAAAAGTTCCGTTACAGGTCGTAGAAATGGGTCAAATGATGTTTGCAATCCATATTTAGTATGTGTTTTACATTAATCATCAATAAGGATCCAACCGGAGAATTTCATTGTCTGAAGAAAGAGGATTGGAACGAGAGCTCTCTCTCTCCCTCGCGCGCAAATCCTGACTGAGAATTCTGACGACCACTCACTAGAACAGCTCCCATGAGCCCCTCCTTTATAGTAGAATAATAAGACTAAAATCGAAAGACGACGACATCTAGTGGAAGCCCTAGGCAGTGTTTGTTCAGCCATATCTAGACAGGGTACCATTTGACACTGTTTTGAAAATCGAGTTCTCATTTCCTGTTTTGACCTCTTCTCAGGTTTTTGTCTGCCAAATGAGTTCTGTTATACTTACAGAAATAATTCAAACAGTTTTAGAAACTTCAGAGTGTTTTCTATACAATAGTAATAATAATATGCATGTATTACCTTCTGGGACAGAGTAGGAGGAAATTTCGTTTGGGCACGCAATTTGTTCAAAGTGGAAACACTGCCCCCTATCCCTATGAAGTTTTAACAAGTCCAATACAGCAAATGAAAGATACACTTCTTGTTAATCTACCCATCGTGTCCAATTTTAAAAAGGCTTTACAGCAAAAGCACAACATATGATTATGTTAGTTCAGAGCCAAGTCAAAATAACACAGCAATTTTTCCAGCCAAAGATAGGAGTCACAAAAAGCAGAAATATAGATAGAATTTATCACTAACCTTTGATGATCTTCATTAGATGACACTCATAGGACATCATGTTACACAATACATGTATGTTTTGTTCGATAATGTGCATATTTATATCCAAAAATCTCAGTTTACATTGGCGCGTTACGTGCAGTAATGTTTTGATTCCAAAACATCCGGTGAATTTGCAGATAGCCACAGAAATTCCAGAAATACTCTTAATAAACATTGATAAAAGATACAAGTGTTATTCACAGAATTAAAGATAGACTTCTCCTTAATGCAACCGCTGTGTCAGATTTCCAAAAAACTTTACGGAAAAAGCATAATCTGAGTACGGCGCTCTGAGCCCAATCCAGCCAAAGAAATATCCGCCATGTTGGAGTCAACAGAAGTTAGAAATAACATTATAAATATTCACTTACCTTTGATGATCTTCATCAGAATGCACTCCCAGGAATCCCAGTTCGACAATAAATGACTGATTTGTTCCATAAAGTTCCATAAAGTCCATCATTTATGTCCAAATAGCCACTAGTTAGTGTGTTCAGCCCAGTAATCCATCTTCATGGGCACTACGTCCAGAGAAAAACTTGAAAAGTTCTGTTACAGGTCGTAGAAACATGTCAAACGATGTATGGAATCAATCTTTAGGATGTTTTTAAAATAAATCATAAATAATGTTCCAACCAGAGAATTCCATTGTCTGTAGCAAAGCACTGGAACGAGAGCTAACTCTGTCGGGAGCGCACGTCACAAGCCTGAGACACTCTGCCAGACCCATGACTCATTCAGCTCCCATTTCCCCCTCCTTTATAGCAGAAGCCTGAAACAAGTTTCTAAAGACGGGTGACATCTAGTGGAAGCTGTAGGAAGTGCAACTTGACCCCATAGACACTGTGTATTTGGTAGGCCAAGCTTTGAAAAACTACAAACCTCAGATTTCCCACTTCCTGGTTGGATTTTTCTCTGGTTTTCGCCAGCCATATGAGTTCTGTCATACTCACAGACATCATTCAAACAGTTTTAGAAACTTCAGAGTGTTTTCTATCCAATACGACTAATAATATTGTCACGTTCCTGACCTGTTTTCTGTTAGTTTTTGTATGTGTTAGTTGGTCAGGACATGAGTTTGGGTGGGCAGTCTATGTTTTCTGTTTCTATGTTGGTTTAAAAGGTGACCTGATATGGCTCTCAATTAGAGGCAGGTGGTTTTCATTTCCTCTGATTGAGAGTCATATTAAGGTAGGTGTTTTCACACTGTTTGTTGTGGGTGGTTGTCTCCTGTGTCTGTGTAAGTGTATGTTACGCCACACGGGACTGTTTTCGGTTTTGTTTGTTCGTTCGTTTTATGTAGTCAGTTTTCCTGTTATTACGTTCTTCACGTTATATGTAAGTTCGTGTCCAGGTCTGTTGACTGCGTTTGTTATTTTGTAAATTCTCAAGTGTTTCGTGTTCGTCGTGTTTTCTGTTTTGTTTAATAAATATTATGACGAATTCAAACGCTGCATTTTGGTTCAATCCCTGCTCCTCCTCTTCGGATGAAGAGGAGGAGGAAAGCCGTTACAGAACCACCCACCACACCAGAACCAAGCGGCGTGAATTCGAGCAGTGGCCTGCTACACAGGAATCCTGGACATGGGATGAAATATTGGAGGGAAAAGGACACTGGGCTCATATTGGGGAATATCGCCGCGCTCGTGAGGAGATGGAAGCAGCGAGAGCCCAGGAGCGGTGGTATGAGGAGGCAGCAAAGAGACGTGGCTGGAAACCGGAGAATGAAGCAAAAAAACGCAGATATGAAGGTACGCGGCTAGCAAGGAAGCCCGAGAAGAAACCCCAAAAATTTCTTGGGGGGGGGCTAAGAGGTAGTGGGTCTAGGGCAGGTAGGAGACCTGCGCCCACTTCCCAGGCTAACCGTGGAGAGCGGGAGTACGGGCAGACACCGTGTTACGCAGTAGAGCGCACGGTGTCTCCTGTACGTGTGCATAGCCCGGTGCGGGTTATTCCACCTCCTCGCACTGGTAGGGCTAGATTGAGCATTGAGCCAAGTGCAATGAAGCCGGCTCTACATATCTGGCCACCAGTACGTCTTCTTGGGCCGGCTTACATGGCACCAGCCTTACGCATGGTGTCTCCGGTTCGCCTACATAGCCCGGTGCGGGTTATTCCACCTCCCCGCACTGGTCAGGCGACGGGGAGCATACAACCAGGTAAGGTTGGGCAGGCTCAGTGCTCAAGGGAGCCAGTACGCCTACACGGTCCGGTATTTCCGGCCCACCTTCCCGCCCCAGCCTAGTACCACCAGTGCCTACACCACGCACCAGGCTTCCAGTGCGTTTTCAGAGCCCTGTTCCTCCTCCACGCACTCTCCCTATGGCGCGTGTCTCCAGCCCAGTGCCTCCAGTTCCGGCACCACGCACTAAGCCACCTGTGCGTTTCCAGAGCCCTGTACACACTGTTCCTTCTCCCCGTACTCGTCCTGATGTGCGTGCCCTCAGCCCGGTACCACCAGTGCCGGTACCACGCACCAGGCCTATAGTGCGCTTCGAGAGGTCAGTGTGCCCTGTCCCTGCTCCCCGCACTAGGCTTGAAATGCGTGTCTCCAGTCCGGTGCCTCCAGTTCCGGCACCACGCACCAGGCCTACAGTGCGCCTCATCCGGCCAGAGCCATCCGTCTCCCTAGCGTCATCTGAGCCATCCGTCTCCCCAGCGCCATCTGAGCCATCCGTCTGCCCAGTGCCGTCTGAGCCATCCGTCTGCCCAGTGCCGTCTGAGCCATCCGTCTTCCCAGTGCCGTCTGAGCCATCCGTCTGTCCCGAGCCATTAGAGCCGCCCGTCTGTCCCGAGCCGTCAGAGCCGTTAGTCAGTCAGGAGCCGCTAGAGCCATTCGTCAGTCAGGATCTGCCAGAGCCGCCAACCAGACAGGATCTGCCAGAGCCGCCAACCAGACAGGATCTGCCAGAGCCGCCAACCAGACAGGATCTGCCAGAGCCGCCAACCAGACAGGATCTGCCAGAGCCGCCAACCAGACAGGATCTGCCAGAGCCGCCAGCGAGCCATGAGCGTCCAGAGCCGTCAGCCAGCCATGAGCGTCCAGAGCCGTCAGCCAGCCATGAGCGTCCAGAGCCGTCAGCCAGCCATGAGCGTCCAGAGCCGTCAGCCAGCCATGAGCGTCCAGAGCCGTCAGCCAGCCATGAGCGTCCAGAGCCGTCAGCCAGTCATGAGCTGCCCCTCAGCCCAGAGCGGCCATTTATCCAGAACTGCCCCTCAGTCCAGAGCTGTCTCTCTGTCCGGAGCTGCCCTTCAGTCCGGAGTTGCCCCTCTATCCTGAGCTACCTCTCTATCCTGACCTACCTCTCTGTCCTGTGCTATATCTCTGTCCTGAGCTACCTTATCCCGGTGCTGCCCCTTGTCTCGATGTTACCCAAAAAATTAAGTGGGTGGAATAGGAGGGTGGTCATTCGTAGGGGGAAACGTAAGCTGGGATTGACTATGGTGGGGTGGGGACCTCGCCCTGAGCCTGAGCCACCACCGTGGTCAGATGCCCACCCAGACCCTCCCCTAAACTTTGTGCTGGTGCGCCCGGAGTTCGCACTTTAACTTTTTATGGCTGCAGGGGCAGTATTGAGTAGCTCTGTTTAAGGTGCCCATTTCAAACGGCCTCGTACTCAATTCTTGCTCGTACAATATGCATATTATTGTTATTATTGGATAGAAAACACTCTCTAGTTTCTATAGCCGTTTGAATTATGTCTCTGAGTGGAACAGAACTCATTCTACAGCACTTTTCCTGATATGGTGTGAGATTTCAGACATCTTGGCCCCTGCTCCCAGGTCAGTTCATAAGTCCCTGTGAAGGCTATGATGCTACAAACACTGCCTACGCCTTCCTCTAGATGTCAGTAAGAGGTGACAATTTGAATGGAGTCGATTGCGCAATCAGGGCCTGTATAAAACGACAAAGACCGGATGTACCGTTCTTTTCCTGCTGCGCCTGACGCACGATGTACGTTGGACCTGCTCTCTTTCCAAGCTTGGGTTTAGCCAGTAATATTTCGCCGGTCATGTTTTTACTCGTTATAGGTGTTAAAGACATCATAAGGTAGTTAATTTAAACCGTTTTATAGCAATTTATATCCGTTTAGTGCGATTTTGAGGCAGTTCTATGTGACGCCCATCCAAGAGCTGGGCACGTTTCGGGGTCCCGGTCGAACGTTAGTGGGCATTTCGACGGACAGAGGACATCTTTCGACCAAAAGAAGATTAGACCCAAGAAAGGATACATTGCCCAAGATTCTGATGGAAGATCACCTCATAGTAAGAAATATTTAAGATGATAAATCGTTGTTCTGTCGAAAAATTTTAAACGCATATTCCGCCATTTTGTTTGGTATAGCTTCGCTTGGCGAACCCTGTATTGCACAGTAAGGATAATTTTAGAAATGTAATTCAGCGATTGCATTAAGAACTAATTTGTCTTTCGATAGCTGTCCAACTTATATTTTTTTAGTCAAGTTTATGAATAGTTATCCATGAGACAAGATCACTGTGAAAGATGGCGTCCGACATTTTCAGGCTAGTTTTGCTAGTATTGTCATTGTATAACCACGGTTGTTTGTGGCTAAATATGCACATTTTCGAACAAACTCTATTATGTATGTTGTAATATGATGTTACAGGAGTGTCATCGGAAGAATTCTGAGAAGGTTAGTGAAAAAATTAATATATTTTGGCGATGATTACGTTATCGCTCTCTTTGGCTTGAATCGATGCTCTGGTAACGTTTGCACATGTGGTATGCTAATATAACGATTTATTGTGTTTTCGCTGTAAAACACTTAGAACATCTGAAATATTGTCTGAATTCACAAGATCTGTGTCTGTCCATTGCTGTGAGCTGTGTATTTTTAAGAAATGTTTTATGATTAGTAATTAGGTAATACACGTTGCTCTGTGTATTTATTCTAGTCGAGTTGTGATGGTGGGTGCAATTGTAAACTATGATTTATACCTGAAATATGCACATTTTTCTAACAAAACCTATCCTATACAATAAATATGTTATCAGACTGTCATCTGATGAGGTTTTTTCTTGGTTAGTGGCTATCAATATCTTTATTTGGCCGAATTGGTGATAGCTACTGGTGGAGAGAAAAAATGGTGGACAAAGAAAAATGGTGTCTTTTGCTAACGTGGTTAGCTAATAGATTTACATATTTTGTCTTCCCTGTAAAACATTTTAAAAATCTGAAATGGTGGCTTTATTCACAAGATCTGTATCTTTCATTTGGTGTCTTGGACTTGTGATTTAATGATATTTAGATGCTACTATTTAATTGTGACGCTATGCTAGCGATGCTAATCAGTGTGGGGGGGGTGGGGGATGTTGTCATAGGTGTACCGACCTCGGGCTTGCAGCCATAAGGGGGGGGGGGTTATGTCACGTTCCTGACCTGTTTTCTGTTAGTTTTTGTATGTGTTAGTTGGTCAGGACGTGAGTTTGGGTGGGCAGTCTATGTTTTCTGTTTCTATGTTGGTTTAAAGGGTGACCTGATATGGCTCTCAATTAGAGGCAGGTGGTTTTCATTTCCTCTGATTGAGAGTCATATTAAGGTAGGTGTTTTCACACTGTTTGTTGTGGGTGGTTGTCTCCTGTGTCTGTGTAAGTGTATGTTACGCCACACGGGACTGTTTTCGGTTTTGTTTGTTCGTTCGTTTTATGTAGTCAGTTTTCCTGTTATTGCGTTCTTCACGTTATATGTAAGTTCGTGTCCAGGTCTGTTGACTGCGTTTGTTATTTTGTAAATTCTCAAGTGTTTCGTGTTCGTCGTGTTTTCTGTTTTGTTTAATAAATATTATGACGAATTCAAACGCTGCATTTTGGTTCAATCCCTGCTCCTCCTCTTCGGATGAAGAGGAGGAGGAAAGCCGTTACAAATATGCATATCTTAGCTTCTAGCAGGCAGTTTACTCTGGGCACCTTGTTCATCCAAGCTACTCATTACTGCTCCCAGCCATAAGATTTATTTTTTTATACCTTTATTTAACTAGGCAAGTCAGTTAAGAACAAATTCTTATTTTCAATGACAGCCTAGTGGGTTAACTGCCTTGTTCAGGGGCAGAACGACAGATTTGTACCTTGTCAGCTCAGGGATTCAAACTTACTAGTCCAACGCTCTAACCACTAGGCTACGCTGCCGCCCCAAGTTAAAGGTAGACAGCAAAATGAAGTTGCCACGGCCAGCACCACAAATATTGAGATGAGCAAGATGCAAGACTCTCACACAGTCACACACATTCGGGAGTTAAATTCACTCTGTAAGAGTGTAATTAAACCTCAGTGTTGTAAAATAACCCCCAGTGTATCACGGCTCAGGTAAAAAAAACTCAGCTGCAGACCCAAGCAGGTACAGTTGAAGTCGGAAGTTTACATACACTTTAGCCAAATACATTTAAACTCCGTTTTTCACAATTCCTGACATTTAATCCTAGTAAAAATTCCCTGTCTTAGGTCAGTTAGGATCACCACTTTATTTTAAGAATTTTGAAATGTCAGAATAATAGTAGAGAGAATGATTTATTTACACTTATTTATTTTATCACAATCCCAGTGGGTCAGAAGTTTACATACACTCAATTAGTATTTGGTAGCATTGCCTTTAATTTGTTTAACTTGGGTCAAACATTTCGGGTAGCCTTCCACAAGCTTCCCACAATAAGTTGGGTGAATTTTGGCCCATTCCTCCTGACAGAGCTGGTGTAACTGAGTCAGGTTTTCAGGCCTCCTTGCTCACACACACTTTTCAGTTCCGTCTACACAAATTGTCTATAGGATTGAGGTCAGGGCTTTGTGATGGCCACTGCAATACCTTGACTTTGTTGTCCTTAGGCCATTTTGCCACAACTTTGGAAGTATGCTTGGGGTTATTGTCCATTTGGAAGACCCATTTGCGACCAAGCTTTCAAACTTCCTGACTGATGTCTTGAGATGTTGCTCAATATATCCACATCATTCTCCTGCCTAATGATGCCATCTGTTTTGTGTAGTGCACCAGTCCCTCCTGCAGCAAAACATCCCCACAACATGATGCTGCCACCCCCGTGCTTCACGGTTGAGATGGTGTTTTTCGGCTTGCAGGCCTCTCCCTTTTTCCTCCAAACATAATGATGGTCATTATGGACAAACAGTTCTATTTTTGTTTCATCAGACCAGAGGACATTTCTCCAAAAAGTATGATCTTTGTCCCCATGTGCAATTGCAAACCGTAGTCTGGCTTTTTATGGCGGTTTTGGAGCAGTGGCTTCTTCCTTGCTGAGCAGCCTTTCAGGTTATGTCGATATAGGACTCTTTTCACTGTGGATATAGATACTTTTGTACCTGTTTCCTCCAGCATCTTCACAAGGTCCTTTGCTGTTGTTCTGGGACTGATTTGCACTTTTTGCACCAAAGTACGTTCATCTCTAGGAGACAGAACGTGTCTCCTTCCTGAGTGGTATGATTGCTGCGTGGTTCCATGGTGTTTATACTTGCATGATATTGTTTGTACAGATGAACGTGGTACCTTCAGGTGTTTGGAAATTTCTCCCAAGAATGAACCAGACTTGTGGAGGTCTACATTTGTTTTCTGAGGTCTTGGCTGGTTTCTTTTGATTTTCCCATGATGTCAAGCAAAGAGGCACTGAGTTTGAAGGTAGGCCTTGAAATACATCCACAGGTACACCTCCAATTAACTCAAATGATGTCAATTAGCCTATCAGAAGCTTCTAAAGCTATGAAACAATTTTCTGGAATTTTCCAAGTTGTTTAAAGGCACAGTCAACTTAGTGTATGTAAACTTCTGACCCACTGGAATTGTGATACAGTGAATTATAAGTGAAATAATCTGTCTGTAAACAATTGTTGGAAAATGACTTGTGTCATGCACAAAGTAGATGTCCTAACCGACTTGCCAAACTACAGTTTGTTCACAATACATTTATGGAGTGGTTGAAAAACAAATTTTAATTACTCCAACCAATGTGTATGTAAACTTCCTACTTCATCTGTAAAAGGTTAGTCAATGAGGGCAAATGGTCGTAATCCAAATTAGAAGCAGGCAGGTACAGGACGGCAGGCAATCGGTACAGTCAAGACAGGCAAAGGGTTGTGATCCAAATCAGAGTCAGGCAGGTACAGGATTGCGGGCAGGATCAGGACAGGTAGAAAGGTCAGAACTGGGAAGACTAAGAAAAGCTCAAATTAGAGCACAGGAAACACGGGAACACGCTGGTAGGACTTGACGGGACAAGACGAACTGGCAATAGACAAACAGAAAACGCAGGTATAAATACAAAGGGATAATGAGGGGAGATAGGAGACACCTGGTGGGGGGTGGAGACAAGCACAAAGACAGGTGAAACAGATCAGGGTGTGACACAGTTTTGGTGTTAATAACCAGAGTTATTGTTTTACACTTTGGAGAGTAAAACAGTCCCATCAAAACCACGCACATCATTATCATATTTCCCAGCATGCTCTACTGCAGGTTGATTTTTGAAGATTGTTTTTAATATCTGTGTTTTTGCATGTACATTGATTTATTGATTGATCTATGCAACATTTTTCTAAACTAATCCAGTCAGTTAGTTAGATTTATTCCACCCATTACTGAAATAGTTGTTCCAGTTTAAATGTTTTAGCTAGTCGCATAAACTTTCCTAATCCTAACAGTCATTCTGAATAAAAATTCCAACTGTTGGATATCTTAACCCTGGCTGGAATCCAATAGGAATTACACATCACTTCGTAAGCCAGCATAATGTGACTTGCAAGCCTGATGTGGCCTGTAAACCAGCAGTTTCCTAACACCCCTGTGTTAAGGTAAAACTAGAAGCAAGGCCTTTTGATAAAAGTAATGCCTTATGATACATTAAATGTTTCTACTAAGTGTCACGTTCTGACCTTTATTTTCCCTTGTTTTGTCTTTATTTAGTATGGTCAGGGCATGAGTTGGGGTGGGCAGTCTATGTTATTTGTTTCTATGTTTAGGTTTGTTCATTTAGCCTGATATGGTTCTCAATCAGAGGCAGGTGTTTTGCATTGTCTCTGATTGGGAGCCATATTTAGGTTGCCTGTTTTCACTGTTGGTTTGTGGGTGTTTGTCTTCCGTGTCAGTGTTTGTCGCCACACGGTACTGTTTCGGTTCATTCACATTTGTTATTTTGTTATTTGTGGAATGTTCAGTTTATATTATTAAAACATGGACACTTACCACTCTGCGTATTGGTCCTCCGATCCTTCTCGCCTCTCCTCGTCAGATGAAGAGGAAAAGATAGACAGCCGTTACACTAAGCTAACATATGGAATTGTTTTAAGATGGTCTTACCATGGATCATTTAGTTATTTGATAATATTGAATTTGGCATTTACTACTATAGCCCATAGAAACACATTGAGTAACACATTCATAAATGGCAAAAAAAGACAGTAAAAAAAAACATGTAATAACGAATAAAGTTTAGAAGTGTCTCATATATCTAGGAGATACAGTGTAAGAAAGCTCAGGAAATATATACATTTTTTGACACATATTTAACCACTTATTTTTGTTGGCACAAAACTACCTCCATACTTCCTTTCATTTGTATGGGTTACCTTAAGACGAGTCCCGTGACAAAACGGAAGGCCGACTTGAGACGCAGCCCAGTGGATTGAGATGCAGGCCATGAAAAAAAATCTCTAGCTTAAACTGACTGATTTTGAGCGGGATTTTTTTATTATGGTAGACTCTTTTAACCTTTCTCCTCCCCTTCATCTACACTGATTGAAGTGGATATAACGAGTGACATCAATAAGGGATTATAGCTTTCACCTAATGTGTTCGCAATGTTTGAGGGGTGGGCGACAGAAATGTTTTGCCTGCGCTACAGACGGCTATATCTGTTGCTAATACAGGGCTAGTAAAGGCCCAGTGCACTACTTTTTGTCACCCTCAAAACCCCTACATCCTGTGGCTATGCATTCATGGATGGTAACTCTACAGTTCACTCAAAAAGAAAAGGCACCGTGTGTCACGATCGTCATAATAAGCGGACCAAGGCGCAGCGTGAGAGACATACATCTTCCTTTTATTAGACGAAGACATACCACAAAACACTCTTACAAAACAATAAACGACCGTGAAGCTATAAACGAAAGTGCACACACAAGCTACTAACGTTCAACATAGACAATTACCCACAAACACCTAAAGCCTATGGCTGCCTTAAATATGGCTCCCAATCAGAGACAACAATAAACAGCTGTCTCTGATTGAGAACCAAATCAGGCAACCATAGACTTTCCTAAACACCTACACTGAACACAACCCCATACATACTACAAAACCCCCTAAACAATACACACACCCTAAACTAGACAAAACACAAACATCCCCCATGTCACACCCTGACCTAACTAAACTAATAAAGAAAATCAATATAACAAAGGCCAGGGTGTGACAGTACCCCCCCCCAAAGGTGCGGACTCCGGCCGCAAAACCTGACACAGAAGGGGAGGGTCCGGGTGGGCCTTCCTATGGTGGCGGCTCGGGTGCGGGACGTGGACCCCCCTCCACCATAGTCACTACCCGCTTTGGTGGCGCCTCTGGAACGGCGAGTCCCGGACTGATTTCCATCCCATAGGGCGCCACTGGACGGAGGGGCAGCTCCGGACTGAGGGGCAGCTCCGGACTGAGGGGCAGCTCCGGACTGAGGGGCAGCTCCGGACTGAGGGGCAGCTCCGGACTGGCAGATGGCTCTGGCGGATCCTGGCTGGCTGGCTCTGGCGGATCCTGGCTGGCTGACGGCTCTGGCGGATCCTGGCTGGCTGACGGCTCTGGCGGATCCTGGCTGGCTGACGGCTCTGGCGGATCCTGGCTGGCTGACGGCTCTGGCGGATCCTGGCTGGCTGACGGCTCTGGCGGATCCTGGCTGGCTGACGGCTCTGGCTGGTCATGGCTGGCTGACGGCTCTGGCTGGTCATGGCTGGCTGACGGCTCTGGCTGGTCATGGCTGGCTGACGGCTCTGGCTGGTCATGACTGGCTGACGGCTCTGGCTGGTCATGGCTGGCTGACGGCTTGGGACAGACGGGCATCTCTGACGGCTCTGGGCAGACGGACAGTGCAGGCGGCACTGGGCAGACGGACAGTGCAGGCGGCACTGGGCAGACGGCAGACTCTGGCCGGCTGAGACGCACAGTAGGCCTGGTGCGTGGTACCGAAACTGGAGGTACCGGGCTGAGGACACGCACCTCAAGGCTAGTGCGGGGAGAAGGAACAGGGCATACTGGACCCTGGAGACGCACATTAGGCCTAGTGCGTGGTGCCGGACTGGGGACACGCACCTCAAGGCTAGTGCGGGGAGTAGCAACAGGACGCACAGGACTCTGGAGACGCACAGGAGGCTTGGTGCGTGGTGCCGGAACTGGTGGTACCGGGCTGGAGACACGCACCATAGGGCGAGTGCGTGGAGGAGGAACAGGGCTCTGGAGACACACTGGAAGCCTGGTGCGTGGTGTTGGCACTGGTGGTACTGGGCTGGGGCGTTGAGGTGGCGCCGGAAATACCGGACCGTGCAGGCGTACTGGCTCCCTTGAGCACTGAGCCTGCCCCACCTTACCTGGTTGTATGCTCCCCATCGCCCGACCAGTGCGGGGAGGTGGAATAACCCGCACCGGGCTATGCAGGCGAACCGGGGACACCATGCGTAAGGCTGGTGCCATGTAAGCCGGCCCGAGGAGACGCACTGGAGACCAGACGCGTTGAGCCGGCTTCATGGCACCTGGCTCAATACTCAATCTAGCCCGGCCGATACGAGGAGCTGGTATGTACTGCACCGGGCTATGCACACGTACAGGAGACACCATGCGCTCTACTGCGTAACACGGTGTCTGCCCGTACTCTCGCTCTCCACTGTAAGTACAGGGAGTAGGCGCAGGTCTCCTACCAGACTTCGCCACACTCCCTTTTAGCCCCCCCCCCAAGAATTTTTTTGGGCTGACTCACAGGCTTCCTACCGCGTCGTCGTGCTGCCTCCATTCGCCGGTATCCCTCCTCGCACTGCGCCAGAGAATCCCAGGCGGGCTCCGGCATTCGCCCTGGGTCGATCGCCCACCTGTCGATCTCCTCCCACGTAGTGTAGCCCAGATCCTGCTCCCATTTCCATAAATCCTGTGTAGGTGGGTCCTGTTGCTGTTTTTTCACGCTGCTTGGTCCTGGTATGGTGGGTAATTCTGTCACGATCGTCATAATAAGCGGACCAAGGCGCAGCGTGAGAGACATACATCTTCCTTTTATTAGACGAAGACATACCACGAAACACTCTTACAAAACAATAAACAACCGTGAAGCTATAAACGAAAGTGCACACACAAGCTACTAACGTTCAACATAGACAATTACCCTAAAAAACACCTAAAGCCTATGGCTGCCTTAAATATGGCTCCCAATCAGAGACAACAATAAACAGCTGTCTCTGATTGAGAACCAAATCAGGCAACCATAGACTTTCCTAAACACCTACACTGAACACAACCCCATACATACTACAAAACCCCCTAAACAATACACACACCCTAAACTAGACAAAACACACAAACATCCCCCATGTCACACCCTGACCTAACTAAACTAATAAAGAAAATCAATATAACAAAGGCCAGGGTGTGACACTGTGGGAAATATGGAAGGCTTTACACCATACAGTGTTAAAACAACACCCAAAAAGAAATGACTGTAACCTTCTAGGTAGAGCTATGCCAACTCCACAATCAAGTTAATTTGAACACTTTAAGAGTTGAATGGGGAACAATGCAACATAGTTAAATCTTTAACACTTTCAAAAGTGTTATTTTAACACCAGTTCAGTGGGACTCATATGTTCATTGAACATAGTGTACACCATTGATTTTGCTGTGCATGTTGAATAATAATTACTGCACAAATGAACATGCAACATGTAATTATGTATAATTAAAGCTGTCATCAAGGCAAAGGGTGGCTACTTTGAAAAATCTCAAATATAACATATATTTTGATTTGTTTAACACTGTTTTGGTTACTACATGATTCCATAGTTTTGATGTCTTCACTATTATTCTACAATGTAAAAAATGAAAAATAAAGAAAAACCCTTGTGTCCAAAGTTTTGACTGGTACTGTATGTCAATGTGTGTCAAATATGTAAGTTGCGCGACCTCCCATGTGGCGCAGTGGTCTAAAACACAGCATCGCAGTAGTTGCTGTGCCACTAGAGATGGCTCTGTCGCACCCGGCCGCGACCGGGAGACCCATGGGGCGGTGAACAATTGGCCCAGCGTCGTCCTGGTTAAGGGAGGGTTTGGCCAGCATGTATGTCCTTGTATGTCCTTGTCCCATCGTGCACTAGCGACTCCTGTGGCGGGCCGGGCGCAGTGCACGCTGACACGGTCGCCGGGTGTATGGTGTTTCCTCCGACACATTGGCTTCCGGGTTAAGTGGGCATTGTGTCAAGAAGCAGTGCAGCTTGGTTGGGTTGGGTTGTGTTTCAAAGGACGCACAGCTCTCGACCTTTGCCTCTCCCGAGTCCATATGGGAGTTGCAGCGATGAGACAAGACTGTAACTACCAATTGGATACCATGAAATTGGGGAGAAAAAGGGGTAATATATATATATATATATCTCGTTGTACAGGGGTTTCAATTTTTATATATATATATATATATATATATATATATATATATATATATATATATATATATATATATATATATATATATATATATAAGTTGTATGTTGTATGTTGGGCTCCTGAGTGGCACAGTGGTCTAAGGCACTGCATCTCAGTGCAAGAGGCATCACTACAGTCCCTGGTTTGATTCCAGGCTGTATGACATCTGGCCGTGATTGGGAGTGCCATAGGGTGCCGCACAATTGCCCAGTGTCGTCTGGTGTAGGCCGTCATTGTTAATAAGAAGTTGTTCTTAACTGATTTGCCTAGTTAAATATAGGTTAAATACATAAATTAAATAAAAAAATGTATGTTTGTGTAACAAGTTGCACAGACATTTTTAGTTAAGATGCCCAATTAAAGTTTAATGAACATATGACACAAGTAGAGAAAAAACATATTTTAAAATGTAAAATGACAGAATTTTTGCCAACATTTTCTCAAGTTGGAGCTTGAGAAAGTTTGGGCCAACAATTTTTTTGTTTTAGTTCAGGTAACACTTGGACCGAAAAAAATTGTAAACTGAAAAAAGGCTGTGGAACCAGTTACTTAATATAAATGAGTAAAAACAACTTGATTTTTGGGTGTTGTTTTTACAGTGCTGACATTGTACAGAATGGTTAGTGTCTTTGCATTTCTCGCCACTCATAACATCCATTCTTAATGAAGTTTCCATGGGTGATCATGACCTTTCTCTATGTTCCCCTGTATAACCCCTGTACAACGATTGTGGATCTTTAAAGTAACATATGATGACACGCTTTAAGGTATGTTCTTGATATAGGAGCCGTTATGTATGTGTGTGTGTGTGTGTGTGTGTGTGTGTGTGTGTGTGTGTGTGTGTGTGTGTGTGTGTGTGTGTGTGTGTGTGTGTGTGTGTGTGTGTGTGTGTGTGTGTGTGTGTGTGTGTGTGTGTGTGTGTGTGTGTGTGTGTGTTTGTGTAATACTGGTCACCCATTAATTTCACCTGTTGATGATAAATAATGAGAGGTCCCTGTTACTAAATCAAATTGCATGGGTGATTGTTATCAACTGTATGTTGATCTGTTTCTTAGTAAGCATATTGTTTGGTGGAAATGCAACCTATCAGGCTGTACAGTAAAGGTTATGATGGACCGTGGTGTTGGTGTAGAGACACTGAGGGTGGTTTTAATGCATCTGATTTCCTATTGATTTAAGTATGGTTGAGCGGACAGGGAGAGCATGCCATTGATTCTGCTACTGGAACGCTGGAACACTGGTGAGGGTTGAGTGAGTGGGAGAGCTAGAAAGCATGTGGAACAATCTCCATGCACACCAAGAAACCATGCTCAAAGAGACGCTGCCTGGCGAGTTTCCAAGCCACACAGACTAAACCCTGGAGTGTGCGACGAGTGTTCTGCCCACTTCACCCTTAGACAACTTCCTGTGAGCCTCCATTTTCTGCATTTCCAGCTACGAAACATATCCAGTGGTCTCTGTGGAACCCTACACCCCTAGCTTTAAGGGCAATAACTAAACCCCACACTTCCAGTTCAGCGCTGAGCTGGTCCTCCATTTCTGTTCTTCTTTCATTTTTCTTGAAGACTTTATGTAGTATTTAGAAATACACTGAGTATACCAAATATTAGGAACAGAACAGCATCAATTCGTCGGGGCATGGACTCTACAAGGTTCCACAGGGATGCTTCCCCATGTTGACTCCAATGCTTCCCACAGTTTTGTCAAGTTGGCTGGATGTCCTGTGGGTGGTGCACCATTCTTGATACACACGGGAAACTGTTGAGTGTGAAAAACCCAGCAGTGTTGCAGTCCTTGACACAACCGGTGCACCTGGCACTTACTACCATAACACATTCAAAGGCAGATAACTATTTTGTCTTGCCCATTCACCCTCTGAATGACACACATACGCAATCCATGTCTCAATTGTCTCAAGGCTAAAAAATCCTTCTTTAAACTGTCTCCTCCCCTTCATTAACACTGATTGAAGTGAATTTAGCAAGTGACAAGGATCATAGCTTTCACCTGGATTCTACTGGTCAGTCTATGTCATGGAAAGAGCAGGGGTTCTTAATGTTTTGTATACTGACTGTACGTTAACTATATGTTTAATTGTGAAGGTGGAGCTGATAGCATTCAATTAGAGCTAATGAGAGAAGGGGATGAGAGAGAGAGCTAGAGATAGAGAGAAGGATGAAAAGAGAGAGAAGGCAAGAGAAAGAAACTGAGCAATAAAGCCATAGATGAGAACTAGCTCTCTTTGGTCCTGCGCCCCTTCAACCCACACACTGTTTTCCTTCCCTTTCCACACATCTCCTCATCACCTCCTTCCTCCCCTCTGGCACTCTGTTTGCTCTCCCTCTGTTCCCACTCAGACGGCCCCGTGTCCCTCTCTCTCCACCCTCTCTCCATCCTTCCATCTGAAACCTGTAGAGCACTCGACTTCTCGCGCTCTGCTCTGAAGCCAAATTCAGGAGATTAAAACGCAACAATCTTCATTGTTATTCAGCGCTGGCAGGGCTCTATGGAGCTAAGTTGTCCTCCAATCTTTGTACCCGATGCCCAGCAGAAACAGAGAGTGATTGAGACCCCTTTGTTTGTGATGGGCCTCCATGGAATTCACTCAGTATGGATATCTGTCTAAGAGTGTGATATAGTTATGAATTCTGCATATGCTTTGTACTCCACAGGTTTTCACATTGCTTTGATGCTATAGGCTAGAACTAGCATGGTATACAGTCATACAGCATGAATGTGTACATGTTCCCCATTGGTCCATTGGTGTGTGTGTATATATGTATCTGTGTATGTGTGATTTATCAGTGCATCATGGAAACATGAGGCTAATGTTGTCATTAACTCCTTCAGAACTGGTGCCCTTTCGTGACACCCTCTCTTGTTCTCTTCCTCTCTCTGGCAATCTTCATTAATCAAAAAGAACAAACTATCTATTTTATATCTCTCTCTCTCCATCGGACTCGTTCCCAATTATCTGAAATAACTGCATATTACGTTTTCACCCTCTCTGGTTTCCCATATTATTGCCTGTCATTTTTCTTCCGATCTTACTCCTCCATCCCTGTTTCTGTGGAGACGGGTGGTCTGGGTGTGGGGAGAGTGAACTGATTCAGAGTGTATTAACACATAAATCACCACCTACCAACTGCTGCCATCCAATAAAACAGACTTTTGGTCTCTCTTCAACTCTCTGAGATTCTCTCTATGCTGCTGTCTCGCTCACTCATCTCTCCCTCTATCTCCCTTTCATTCTACTTTGCTTCTGTACAGCCATTTCTAATTAATGATCCCTAGTATTGGAATTTAGTTTGAAGGTGTGCCTCAAAGTATACCTTTTCATTTTCCCTCTTCTTTTTACTATGAGGATTCAGAAACCGTGTCTTGAAAGACATGACCTTAAGAAGAAGTATCCCTGCTCTACTAGATGTATACCTATAGGGCAGAGCAATGCTTTAAACATCGATTGGGACACTCTCTGCACTGCAGGCTTCACACCACCAGTCATTCCTATTGAATAACATGCAGCAGATTTCAGACAAATGGTGGTGAGAGGACAGCTTACATGACAGGGCTGTAAGGTATGAGACAACCTGTACTCTTTGTCATGTTGGTAGAGGGTAGTGGAGGGTCTACACTCTTAGAAAAAAGGGCTCCCAAAGGGTTCTGCGGCTGTCCCCTTTTTGGTTCCAAGTAAAACCCTTTTTGGGTCCAGGTGACACCCCTTTTGGTTCCATGTAGAACCCTCTGTATGGAACCCAAAGGGGTTCTACCTGGAACCAAAAAGTTTCTGCCTGCATCCACAAACAGGGTTTTCAAAAGGGTTCTCCTATGGGACAGCCAAAGATCCCTTTAAGGTTCTAGACAGCACCTTTTTTCCTAAGAGTGTACTCTGCCCTGACAAATACTCACTCTTAATGGGAGAGATCACATACTTTGTTCAGACCTTCAAGTTTATTTCTGAACTAAAGAGTACATATCATGTAAAGTGGTGGTATGGAATACAGTAAACATTAGAACAAATGTGACAGTCTTATACAGTATCATGTGATTGCTGTTGAACTAATACATCTCTGTGTGGACAGAGCAGAGTAGAGTCTATACTATACTGCCTGGTCAGCATCTCCTACCGCCTCCGTACGTCACACAACCTCCAGCTCACGGTTCTATCAGACACACACCCCTGTGTTCCCCCCATCCCTGTTACTGGGGAGCCCACCTCCCAACCAGCCTGCCGGGGATGAGTAAAGACTCCAGTGGCAGTTACAGCAGGAGAGGAGGAGAGAGAGGGGGATGTAGAGGACAAGAAAGCCGTTATGGAGAAATAAATAGGTTGGACGGAAGAGGGAGAAGCGGAGGGAAGAAGGGGGGGTGTATAGTTGTACTGGTGGATCTATGAGACACACAGAGCTCTCATACACCCCAGAGACCTGAGTACTTACATGTAGGGAAGAGATGGATCTATTAAATCCCCAGGGTGTCTGAGTGCTGCTGCGTCTGCGTCTGCACTTCAGGAGAGGAAGGTGTCTCTTCAAAAACATCCCCTCCAGTTGGACCTTTGGGGTGCATGGTGAAGCTTCAGCCGTAATATACAGAATTATGCCAGGGTGTGTCAGTTAGAGCTGAGCGTTGAGCGAAATGTCAAATTGTTGTGCAGATGATGTTCATGAACACCACAGAGAGATAATAGTAAGAGAGGCTATGCTGAGATTTGGGGTAAGATACACAAGTCTAGTAGGCCTAGTCCCAAAACTCGTTCCCCACTCCAATACATACAACATAAAGAAAAAACCCTATCTCTCACACTCTAGATGGATGGTGATTCGTTTGTTTCTCTTTTTTTATGATCTGTTGTCACAGGACCTATTTTAAGTGAGATAGGAAAATAATTGACAATGTGTCTATTTGGAATTCATTACTTACGTGTTCTTGAGATGAGCCCAATGTAATTTTGGAGCGACGGTGATAGTGGTGGGAAATTGTGTGGCACTGCCATGAGATAAGGAATGTAATTACAGAAGCAGCGAGGCGAAGAGCGTGAAGGTCCGTGTGTCAACACACACCCAAAGCCTGTACTTACTACCTCTCATCATCTCAGCCGATGGGGAACGGAGGAGAGGGCAGTGGTAAGGATAAAAGGAAACCAGAGAAGATGAAGAACGAGTAAGGAATGAGAATGAGAGAGAGGTGTGTGTGTGTGTGTGTGTGTGTGTGTGTGTGTGTGTGTGTGTGTGTGTGTGTGTGTGTGTGTGTGTGTGTGTGTGTGTGTGTGTGTGTGTGTGTGTGTGTGTGTGTGTGTGTGTGTGT
Organism: Salvelinus namaycush; assembly: GCF_016432855.1. NCBI lineage: Eukaryota > Metazoa > Chordata > Actinopteri > Salmoniformes > Salmonidae > Salvelinus > Salvelinus namaycush. The sequence goes on from NC_052307.1 coordinate 67,565,353, forward strand.
GTGTGTATATGTGCTTTCCTTCCTGCGGGTGTGTGTGTTTGGGAAAAGCACCACACAACAACCCCCGCCACCTAACATCTCCTTATCTCACACATTCTTCTAATGAATCTCTGTGTGAGAGGCTGCTGGTTTCAGACCACTCACACCACTCTCCACATTGAGCAGGCCTGCTCCATATTTAGATGATATCCTGCTGATTTCAGCAGAGCCGCTCGTCGTTGGCACTTCAAATGGGCCCAAACCTCATTAACCTGGGCAGGGCTCATTATTTTGGCCAAGGAACTCGTCAGAGACATATGCTGTGTGAGCGGTCTTTGACATGGGAAGACATTAGGCTTCAATTAGCCAGAGGCCTGTCCACCCTCTCTGTCACAGCGGCAATCTACCTGACCCCAGTGCCCTGATTCCAACGCTTCACCGGAAGAGGGGAATGGAGAGGAGGGGAGGGGAGGGGAGGGGTGAGGAGACAGAACAAGGGCACAGATCCTGTAGTTCTCTGGCCTTCATGCACCCACACTTACCACCCACTTTCATAATCGCTCCTGTATTAAAAGGGAACTCTGTTCTGTGTATTATTGAACTGACCTTCTCAAAAGCCTGTTCAGAGAGAAAGCGCATCAACATTATCTCACTCAAAGTAATTCCTGTGTTAATTAAAAATGACTGTTGTCTGGCACTCCAGGTTCATGGCTGTAATGCCTCCTTTCTACCTCCGCCTTGATCTCAGAGAGGGTTTGCATGTGTTTTTGTTATTGCAGTGCCAAGCGTTTTGTAGTACGCTCAGAAAGTGGAGACACAAATCGCAATAATGTAAACAAAACTGGAAAAATCTTGGCTGTTTTGGAGACAGCCTTTGTTTGCTGGCAAAGAGTGGTGCACAGCTAACTATTGGGTAAATAACTGAATTGTTCCCCCCACACTTTGCCAAGATGGTTAGCTACTGTTGATAGCTACAGTTGACTACAGTTAGCTAGCAATCACTCTACCAATTCCTCTATAGTAGAGTGGGTAAGTGGGTAAGGAGTTGTTCACTTAAATAACTTTTTTCAGGGTTTATGGAGAGTGATGGATTGCTATTCTTCTGTTTAAAAGTACTTCCCTCTCAGCCTCATCTCAGCCTCATACACACCAAGTATAATAATGATCATATCAACATTGCTTGATATGACTTCCTTTCATTATATCCTGCATGAAAAACACAACAGATGTAAGCTCTCTCATCCTTCCTGTTTGAACTTTATCTCGTCATTGTTCAGTCAGAAAGAGAATGTGTTTTTTTGTTTTACATTTCTGACATGGTTCTATCATCCTCGTGTTACCTCAAGTGGTATCACTGAACCAAATCACATTTAAGTTAACCCATCAACTTGACAATTTCAATGTGGGCTTAGTATTTGTGTCACACCGTGATCTGTTTCACCTGTCCTTGTGCTTGTCTCCACCACCTCCAGGTGTCACCCATCTTCCCCATTATCCTTTGTGTATTTAAACCTGTGTTCTCTGTCTGTCTGTGCCAGTTCGTATTCTATGTACCAAGTCAACCAGCGTGTTTTTCCCGTGCTCCTGCCTTTTCTGTTCTCTTTTGCTAGTCCTCCCTGTTTTGACCCTTGCCTGTTTTCTGGACGCTGTACAGGCCTGCCTGACCATTCTGCCTGCCCTGACCTCGAGCCTGCCTGCAACACTGTACCTTCTGGACTCTGAACTGGTTTTGACCTTTTGCCTGTCCACAACTATTCTCTTGCCTTCCCCTTTTGGATTATTAATAAATATCAAAGATTCAAACCATCTGCCTCCCGTATCTGCATCTGGGTCTCGCCCTGTGCCCTTATAATTTGTATTGTTTGATATAAAAATGTGTACTTCTTTGGTATTTCACTGCACTGTTAAGAGGTAGCTCACAAGTAAGCATTTAATTGCACTGTTTACACCCCACTGTGTCCTGTGTATATGAGACATAAACAATATTCAATTGTGTGCTGGGCAGGGTCAGAATAAATATTATATAGGCCAATAATACATAATGTATCTGCATTTGATTAATTTCTTTCAGATATCATTCTGAATCAGGTGACAATCTTAGGAAATACATACTTTAAATGCATTCATGTATTTCACCAGATCTGATGCATATACACTGCTATACTTCTTGCCAGGTCTTACATCCCTTTCCCCCGCCCCTACAGCAAATAGCCTTTATGATTGGAATCATTTTTCCAGAGCGGAATACACAAACAAATCCAATGGAAAACTTGAGCTTTCTTTATAATTATTTCAATTAGCTGAGGAAGGAACAGGAGCAGAATGTTGAGTGCCGTATATAGAACCCCCAGCTGCAGCTCTGTGTGGAGCGTAAAGCTGCAGGATAATGTCACCATACAAATCAGATTCCTGTGCGAGCCTGAACTGCTATTAGACGTTATTGCCACTTAATGTATCCCCAGCTAATCATCCTCTTTCCACCAACCATGGCTGATTGATAGCCTTTAAAGAGTGTCACCTCTTTAGCTCCATGTGGGAATGGGAGAGGATTTCACCATTACCCGGTTCGCACTGGAACAAGAGAGATTTAGTCTGGAGATGGAAATGTTGTCAATCTGTGACAGTGAATTTCACCCTCTGCGTTGCTCTGTCTTTCTCCTGAATGTTCTAGTCATCTCTAAAAAAGTTAACATCAAGCATTGAGTGTACAGCATTTACATTGTTTCAAAGACCATGACTCGCTTTTCAGTTTGTCACTATAGTTAGCATATCCAACCCTCTCAAGAAAAAAACCTTGACATGTTGAATACGTTCTGTGGTACTGCTGGGCACAAAGTCATGCATAGTGCATTCCAAGGCCTACCTACTACTACATCAATGGTCTGGTCTGCTGCACTGGTTCTGCTTTATCCATAAATGATTCCCCAGCTCTCATTCACTATGTTCAGCCATCTTACTTTGGCCAAACATGGGAGTGGAGGTGATCCATGTTCTTTACATGACTACTGAGTTGTGGAACTCCACACCTGCCCTGATAAAGGTTCCTGTAGGACCCATTCCACCCCTCTCCACTGGATAAAGGTTCCTGTAGGACCAATTCCACCCCTCTCCACTGGATAAAGGTTCCCGTAGGACCCATTCCACCCCTCTCCACTGGATAAAGGTTCCTGTAGGACCCATTCCAACCCTCTCTACTGCCTGCTTGCCCTGGCTGGGGATTACAGCTCACAGAGACTGAGGCTTAGACTAGTCCAGGGAGGGGACGTCCACACTTTTAAGTAGGCTCACACAGATCTCCCTGAGCGCCTCGTTCAAAGCCAGACCCAAAAGCACAGGGATATTGATGGACTTACTGCTAAACTGCTTCAATAAGGGCTGGGTCTGAGACACTAAGGACTGGCGGATATCATTATTCAATAATGAGAATACTTGGGAAAGACAGAGGTAGAGATTAAATGACTATTACTATTAGGCAACACAATGTAAATCCACCTGGATGTGGACAGAGGATCGGAGACATGTTAGTTTGACTCTCCCTTTATGTGTAGTGCATACCCATACGTTAAGGATTGGCAAGCAGCGGTAGAGGAATAATTTAACTTCATTCTGGACAACTTGCAATGCAGGTTCAATGCATATATTAAAACAAGAGTATGGATAGAAGTATGGTTTACCATGGCTAATGTGCACACCTTGCTAATAGCATGTACAGCCCCATCACAAGAATTGGCTATTAGTATGCAGAGTATTGTCACACCTAGCTATTAGCATTGGAAGTCCGCACAGTCTGCTAATGGCACGGACACAGGCATCCTGCACAGCTTGCTATTAGCCTGGATATCCTGCGCAGTTGGGCTAGCGCAGCA
>NC_052307.1:68314011-68336511 GCF_016432855.1 Salvelinus namaycush
GAGAAGAAAACATTCTCCATGGACTCAGCAGGAGAAGTAACGTCCTCTATGGACTCAGCAGGAGAAGTAACATTCTCTATGGACTCAGCACGAGAACTAACATTCTCTACGGACTCAGCAGGAGAACAAACATTATCTACGGACTCAGCAGCAGAAGTAACGTTCTCTATGGACTCAGCACGAGAACTAACATTCTCTATGGACTCAGCTGAGAAGTAACATTCTATAGGGACTCAGCAAGAGAAGTAACATTCTATATGGACTCAGCATGAGAAGTAACATTCCCTATAGACTCAGCAGGAGAATAACATTCTCTATGGACTCAGCATGAGAGGTAACATTCTCTATGGACTCAGTACAAGAAATAACATTCTCTATGGACCCCGCACGATAAGAAACATTCTCTACAGACTCAGCACGAGAAAAACATTCTCTATAGACTCAGCACAAGAAATAACATTCTATATGGACTCATCAGGAGAAGTAACATTCTCTATGATCTCAGCACGAGAAGTTGCTTCTCTATGGACTCAGAACGAGAAGTAACATTCTCTATGGATGCAGCAGGAGGAGTAACAGTCTATACGGACTCATCAGGAGAAGTAACATTCTCTATGAACTCAGCACGAGAAGTTGCATTCTCTATGGATTCAGCACGAGAAATAACATTATTTGCTGACTCAGCACGAGAACTAACATTATTTGCTGACTCAGCACGAGAAACTAACATTCTCTATGGACTTAGCAGGAGAAGTAACATTCTCTACGGACTCAGCAGGAGAAGTAACATTCTTTATGGACCCCGCACGATAATAACATACTCTACAGACTCAGCACGAGAAATAACATTCTCTATCGACTCAGCACAAGAAGTAACATTCTATAGGGACTCAGCAAGAGACGTAACATGCTATATGGACTCAGCATGAGAAGTAACATTCCCTATAGACTCAGCATGAGAAGTAACATTCTCTATGGACTCAGCAGGAGAAGTAACATTCTTTATGGACCCCGCACGATAATAACATACTCTACAGACTCAGCACGAGAAATAAATTCTCTATCGACTCATCAGGAGAGAAACATTTGCTATGACTCAGCATGAGAAGTAACATTCTATAGGGACTCAGCAAAGAAGTAACATTCTATATGGACTCAGCATGAGAAGTAACATTCCCTATAGACTCAGCAGGAGAAGTAACATTCTCTATGGACTCAGCATGAGAAGTAACATTCTCTATGGACTCAGTACAAGAAATAACATTCTCTATGGACCCCGCACGATAAGAAACATTCTCTACGGACTCAGCACGAGAAGTAACGTTATCTACAGACTCAGCACGAGAAGAAACATTCTCCATGGACTCAGCAGGAGAAGTAACGTCCTCTATGGACTCAGCAGGAGAAGTAACATTCTCTATGGACTCAGCACGAGAACTAACATTCTCTACGGACTCAGCAGGAGAACAAACATTATCTACGGACTCAGCAGCAGAAGTAAAGTCTCTATGGACTCAGCAGGAGAAGTAACATTCTTTATGGACCCCGCACGATAATAACATACTCTACAGACTCAGCACGAGAAATAACATTCTCTATCGACTCATCAGGAGAAGAACATTCGCTTAATGGATCTCAGCATGAGAAAGTAACATTCTATAGGGACTCAGCAAGAGAAGTAACATTCTATATGGACTCAGCATGAGAAGTAACATTCCCTATAGACCAGCAGGAGAAGTAACATTCTCTATGGACTCAGCATGAGAAGTAACATTCTCTAGGTACTCAGTACAAGAAAAACATTCTCTATGGACCCCGCACGATAAGAAAACATTCTCTACAGACTCAGCACGAGAAGTAACGTTATCTACAGACTCAGCACGAGAAGAAACATTCTCCATGGACTAGCAGAGAAGTAACGTCCTCTATGGACTCAGCAGGAGAAGTAACATTCTCTATGGACTCAGCACGAGAACTAACATCTCTACGGACTCAGCAGGAGAACAAACATATATCTACGGACTCAGCAGCAGAAGTAACGTTCTCTATGGACTCAGCAGGAGAACTAACATCTTTATGGACCCCGCACCGATAATAACTACTCTACAGACTCAGCACGAGAAATAACATTCTCTATCGACTCACCAGGAGAAGAAACATTCGCTATGGACTCAGCATGAGAAGTAACATTCTATAGGGACTCAGCAAGAGAAGTAACATTCTATATGGACTCAGCATGAGAAGTAACATTCCCTATAGACTCAGCAGGAGAAGTAACATTCTCTATGGACTCAGCATGAGAAGTAACATTCTCTATGGACTCAGTACAAGAAATAACATTCTCTATGGACCCCGCACGATAAGAAACATTCTCTACAGACTCAGCACGAGAAGTAACGTTATCTACAGACTCAGCACGAGAAGAAACATTCTCCATGGACTCAGCAGGAGAAGTAACGTCCTCTATGGAATCAGCAGGAGAAGTAACATTCTCTATGGACTCAGCACGAGAACTAACATTCTCTACGGACTCAGCAGGAGAACAAACATTATCTACGGACTCAGCAGCAGAAGTAACGTTCTCTATGGACTCAGCACGAGAACTAACATTCTCTATGGACTCAGCATGAGAAGTAACATTCTATAGGGACTCAGCAAGAGAAGTAACATTCTATATGGACTCAGCATGAGAAGTAACATTCCCTATAGACTCAGCAGGAGAAGTAACATTCTCTATGGACTCAGCATGAGAGGTAACATTCTCTATGGACTCAGTACAAGAAATAACATTCTCTATGGACCCCGCACGATAAGAAACATTCTCTACAGACTCAGCACGAGAAATAACATTCTCTATAGACTCAGCACAAGAAATAACATTCTATATGGACTCATCAGGAGAAGTAACATTCTCTATGATCTCAGCACGAGAAGTTGCATTCTCTATGGACTCAGAACGAGAAGTAACATTCTCTATGGATGCAGCAGGAGGAGTAACAGTCTATACGGACTCATCAGGAGAAGTAACATTCTCTATGAACTCAGCACGAGAAGTTGCATTCTCTATGGATTCAGCACGAGAAATAACATTATTTGCTGACTCAGCACGAGAACTAACATTATTTGCTGACTCAGCACGAGAACTAACATTCTCTATGGACTTAGCAGGAGAAGTAACATTCTCTACGGACTCAGCAGGAGAAGTAACATTCTTTATGGACCCCGCACGATAATAACATACTCTACAGACTCAGCACGAGAAATAACATTCTCTATCGACTCAGCACAAGAAGTAACATTCTATAGGGACTCAGCAAGAGACGTAACATGCTATATGGACTCAGCATGAGAAGTAACATTCCCTATAGACTCAGCATGAGAAGTAACATTCTCTATGGACTCAGCAGGAGAAGTAACATTCTTTATGGACCCCGCACGATAATAACATACTCTACAGACTCAGCACGAGAAATAACATTCTCTATCGACTCATCAGGAGAAGAAACATTTGCTATGGACTCAGCATGAGAAGTAACATTCTATAGGGACTCAGCAAGAGAAGTAACATTCTATATGGACTCAGCATGAGAAGTAACATTCCCTATAGACTCAGCAGGAGAAGTAACATTCTCTATGGACTCAGCATGAGAAGTAACATTCTCTATGGACTCAGTACAAGAAATAACATTCTCTATGGACCCCGCACGATAAGAAACATTCTCTACGGACTCAGCACGAGAAGTAACGTTATCTACAGACTCAGCACGAGAAGAAACATTCTCCATGGACTCAGCAGGAGAAGTAACGTCCTCTATGGACTCAGCAGGAGAAGTAACATTCTCTATGGACTCAGCACGAGAACTAACATTCTCTACGGACTCAGCAGGAGAACAAACATTATCTACGGACTCAGCAGCAGAAGTAACGTTCTCTATGGACTCAGCAGGAGAAGTAACATTCTTTATGGACCCCGCACGATAATAACATACTCTACAGACTCAGCACGAGAAATAACATTCTCTATCGACTCATCAGGAGAAGAAACATTCGCTATGGACTCAGCATGAGAAGTAACATTCTATAGGGACTCAGCAAGAGAAGTAACATTCTATATGGACTCAGCATGAGAAGTAACATTCCCTATAGACTCAGCAGGAGAAGTAACATTCTCTATGGACTCAGCATGAGAAGTAACATTCTCTATGGACTCAGTACAAGAAATAACATTCTCTATGGACCCCGCACGATAAGAAACATTCTCTACAGACTCAGCACGAGAAGTAACGTTATCTACAGACTCAGCACGAGAAGAAACATTCTCCATGGACTCAGCAGGAGAAGTAACGTCCTCTATGGACTCAGCAGGAGAAGTAACATTCTCTATGGACTCAGCACGAGAACTAACATTCTCTACGGACTCAGCAGGAGAACAAACATTATCTACGGACTCAGCAGCAGAAGTAACGTTCTCTATGGACTCAGCACGAGAACTAACATTCTCTATGGACTCAGCATGAGAAGTAACATTCTATAGGGACTCAGCAAGAGAAGTAACATTCTATATGGACTCAGCATGAGAAGTAACATTCCCTATAGACTCAGCAGGAGAAGTAACATTCTCTATGGACTCAGCATGAGAGGTAACATTCTCTATGGACTCAGTACAAGAAATAACATTCTCTATGGACCCCGCACGATAAGAAACATTCTCTACAGACTCAGCACGAGAAATAACATTCTCTATAGACTCAGCACAAGAAATAACATTCTATATGGACTCATCAGGAGAAGTAACATTCTCTATGATCTCAGCACGAGAAGTTGCATTCTCTATGGACTCAGAACGAGAAGTAACATTCTCTATGGATGCAGCAGGAGGAGTAACAGTCTATACGGACTCATCAGGAGAAGTAACATTCTCTATGAACTCAGCACGAGAAGTTGCATTCTCTATGGATTCAGCACGAGAAATAACATTATTTGCTGACTCAGCACGAGAACTAACATTATTTGCTGACTCAGCACGATAACTAACATTCTCTATGGACTTAGCAGGAGAAGTAACATTCTCTACGGACTCAGCAGGAGAAGTAACATTCTTTATGGACCCCGCACGATAATAACATACTCTACAGACTCAGCACGAGAAATAACATACTCTATCGACTCAGCACAAGAAGTAACATTCTATAGGGACTCAGCAAGAGACGTAACATGCTATATGGACTCAGCATGAGAAGTAACATTCCCTATAGACTCAGCATGAGAAGTAACATTCTCTATGGACTCAGCAGGAGAAGTAACATTCTTTATGGACCCCGCACGATAATAACATACTCTACAGACTCAGCACGAGAAATAACATTCTCTATCGACTCATCAGGAGAAGAAACATTCGCTATGGACTCAGCATGAGAAGTAACATTCTATAGGGACTCAGCAAGAGAAGTAACATTCTATATGGACTCAGCATGAGAAGTAACATTCCCTATAGACTCAGCAGGAGAAGTAACATTCTCTATGGACTCAGCATGAGAAGTAACATTCTCTATGGACTCAGTACAAGAAATAACATTCTCTATGGACCCCGCACGATAAGAAACATTCTCTACGGACTCAGCATGAGAAGTAACGTTATCTACAGACTCAGCACGAGAAGAAACATTCTCCATGGACTCAGCAGGAGAAGTAACGTCCTCTATGGACTCAGCAGGAGAAGTAACATTCTCTATGGACTCAGCACGAGAACTAACATTCTCTACGGACTCAGCAGGAGAACAAACATTATCTACGGACTCAGCAGCAGAAGTAACGTTCTCTATGGACTCAGCAGGAGAAGTAACATTCTTTATGGACCCCGCACGATAATAACATACTCTACAGACTCAGCACGAGAAATAACATTCTCTATCGACTCATCAGGAGAAGAAACATTCGCTATGGACTCAGCATGAGAAGTAACATTCTATAGGGACTCAGCAAGAGAAGTAACATTCTATATGGACTCAGCATGAGAAGTAACATTCCCTATAGACTCAGCAGGAGAAGTAACATTCTCTATGGACTCAGCATGAGAAGTAACATTCTCTATGGACTCAGTACAAGAAATAACATTCTCTATGGACCCCGCACGATAAGAAACATTCTCTACAGACTCAGCACGAGAAGTAACGTTATCTACAGACTCAGCACGAGAAGAAACATTCTCCATGGACTCAGCAGGAGAAGTAACGTCCTCTATGGACTCAGCAGGAGAAGTAACATTCTCTATGGACTCAGCACGAGAACTAACATTCTCTACGGACTCAGCAGGAGAACAAACATTATCTACGGACTCAGCAGCAGAAGTAACGTTCTCTATGGACTCAGCACGAGAACTAACATTCTCTATGGACTCAGCATGAGAAGTAACATTCTATAGGGACTCAGCAAGAGAAGTAACATTCTATATGGACTCAGCATGAGAAGTAACATTCCCTATAGACTCAGCAGGAGAAGTAACATTCTCTATGGACTCAGCATGAGAGGTAACATTCTCTATGGACTCAGTACAAGAAATAACATTCTCTATGGACCCCGCACGATAAGAAACATTCTCTACAGACTCAGCACGAGAAATAACATTCTCTATAGACTCAGCACAAGAAATAACATTCTATATGGACTCATCAGGAGAAGTAACATTCTCTATGATCTCAGCACGAGAAGTTGCATTCTCTATGGACTCAGAACGAGAAGTAACATTCTCTATGGATGCAGCAGGAGGAGTAACAGTCTATACGGACTCATCAGGAGAAGTAACATTCTCTATGAACTCAGCACGAGAAGTTGCATTCTCTATGGATTCAGCACGAGAAATAACATTATTTGCTGACTCAGCACGAGAACTAACATTATTTGCTGACTCAGCACGAGAACTAACATTCTCTATGGACTTAGCAGGAGAAGTAACATTCTCTACGGACTCAGCAGGAGAAGTAACATTCTTTATGGACCCCGCACGATAATAACATACTCTACAGACTCAGCACGAGAAATAACATTCTCTATCGACTCAGCACAAGAAGTAACATTCTATAGGGACTCAGCAAGAGACGTAACATGCTATATGGACTCAGCATGAGAAGTAACATTCCCTATAGACTCAGCATGAGAAGTAACATTCTCTATGGACTCAGCAGGAGAAGTAACATTCTTTATGGACCCCGCACGATAATAACATACTCTACAGACTCAGCACGAGAAATAACATTCTCTATCGACTCATCAGGAGAAGAAACATTCGCTATGGACTCAGCATGAGAAGTAACATTCTATAGGGACTCAGCAAGAGAAGTAACATTCTATATGGACTCAGCATGAGAAGTAACATTCCCTATAGACTCAGCAGGAGAAGTAACATTCTCTATGGACTCAGCATGAGAAGTAACATTCTCTATGGACTCAGTACAAGAAATAACATTCTCTATGGACCCCGCACGATAAGAAACATTCTCTACGGACTCAGCACGAGAAGTAACGTTATCTACAGACTCAGCACGAGAAGAAACATTCTCCATGGACTCAGCAGGAGAAGTAACGTCCTCTATGGACTCAGCAGGAGAAGTAACATTCTCTATGGACTCAGCACGAGAACTAACATTCTCTACGGACTCAGCAGGAGAACAAACATTATCTACGGACTCAGCAGCAGAAGTAACGTTCTCTATGGACTCAGCACGAGAACTAACATTCTCTATGGACTCAGCAGGAGAAGTAACATTCTCTACGGACTCAGCAGGAGAAGTAACATTCTTTATGGACCCCGCACGATAAGTAACATACTCTACAGACTCAGCACGAGAAATAACATTCTCTATAGACTCAGCACAAGAAATAACATTCTATATGGACTCATCAGGAGAAGTAACATTCTCTATGAACTCAGCACGAGAAGTTGCATTCTCTATGGACTCAGAACGAGAAGTAACATTCTCTATGGATGCAGCAGGAGGAGTAACAGTCTATACGGACTCATCAGGAGAAGTAACATTCTCTATGAACTCAGCACGAGAAGTTGCATTCTCTATGGATTCAGCACGAGAAATAACATTATTTGCTGACTCAGCACGAGAACTAACATTATTTGCTGACTCAGCACGAGAACTAACATTCTCTATGGACTTAGCAGGAGAAGTAACATTCTCTACGGACTCAGCAGGAGAAGTAACATTCTTTATGGACCCCGCACGATAATAACATACTCTACAGACTCAGCACGAGAAATAACATTCTCTATCGACTCAGCACAAGAAGTAACATTCTATAGGGACTCAGCATGAGAAGTAACATTCCCTATAGACTCAGCAGGAGAAGTAACATTCTCTATGGACTCAGCAGGAGAAGTAACATTCTCTATGGACTCAGCATGAGAAGGAACATTCTCTATGGACTCAGTACAAGAAATAACATTCTCTATGGACCCCGCACGATAAGTAACATTCTCTACGGACTCAGCACGAGAAGTAACGTTATCTACGGACTCAGCACGAGAAGAAACATTCTCCATGGACTCAGCAGGAGAAGTAATGTCCTCTATGGACTCAGCAGGAGAAGTAACATTCTCTATGGACTCAGCACGAGAACTAACATTCTCTACGGACTCAGCAGGAGAACAAACATTATCTACGGACTCAGCAGCAGAAGTAACGTTCTCTATGGACTCAGTAGGAGAAGTAACCTTCTCTATGGAGTCAGCACGAGAAGTTACATTCTCTATGGAGTCAGCACGAGAAGTTACATTCTCAATGGACTCAGCAAGAGAAGTTACATTCTCAATGGACTCAGCAAGAGAAGTCAAATTCTCTATTGACTCAGCAGGAGAAAAAAACATTCTCTATGGACTCAGCACGATAAGTAACATTCTCCATGGACTCTGAAGGAGAAGTAACATTCTCCATGGACTCAGCACGAGAAGTAACATTCTCTATGGATTCAGCACGAGAACTAACATTATTTGCTGACTCAGCACGAGAACTAACATTATTTGCTGACTCAGCACGAGAAGTAACGTTATCTTCGGACTCAGCAGGAGAAGAAACATACTCCATGGACTCAGCAGGAGAAGTAACATTCTCTATGGACTCAGCACGAGAACTAACATTCTCTACGGACTCTGAAGGAGAAGTAACATTCTCTATGGACTCAGCAGGAGAAGTAACATTCTCTTTGGACTCAGCATTAGAAGTAACATGTCAAAGAGATTATTTAAAAGACCATCATGACTAGAGTTTGTAGGCCTAAATATGGTCCAGAGTTTTTCAAGGCCTGGTTACAGGGTGAATAAAAACTCCTGGCCACAGATATAGGTGATGACAACCAACGTGTCATCAGAGCAAAAGTGTAGTGTGAAACGAGGGAGGTAACAGACAGACATAGCTTCACATGGGCTCTGGTGCTCGTGATTACAAACCTCAAGACAGAAACAGAGAGATGGAAAAGAGAGAAAAAGGCCTGTGTTCCCCGGTGGACAGCAAGGCCATGAAATCAGTGCCAAAGCCATAAAGAATAGAGATTGGCAGGGAGAAATGGAGGGGGAGGGAGACGAAGGGGGAAAGAGACAGAGGGAGATGTGGGGTTGGCCTAATGTCTCCAGTACAGGGATCTGAGCGAGAGCCAGTAAGGAGAGAGAAATTAAGAAAAGAGAGACTGGGGAATACAAGAGCAAAACAAACCTTCATGTCCTAAGATGACTTATTGTAAGACCTCACACTCAGCCTAAACATCCATCCACTTCTCATTCCTGACACAAAAACAGAATTCATAGTACAGAGGACAATGAGAACTTAACAATGAGAATGTCATTAATACAAGCAGCACCTTCTTTTGGGAATCAACTGTTGTTGAGGCTAGCAGCAAAACAGAAACACAATCCTCCAGGTCACCTCAGGTGAACAGAAAAAAGGTAAAGGACATTTACACGCAGACTGGCCAAATGATGTAATGATCAAGGGTGTTTGGTGTTTTATAATGGGTTAATGGTAAAGGGCTCCCTACCCACACAACACAAGAATGGCCAACAAAAGACCCAATGCTAGCGAATGATCCTGCTCACTGCATTAGAGTGGAGAAGCCCCTCTCCAGGAAAATGCGTGTTGAGAATGAATTCACCTTCATGTAATATTCATTGAGTTATAATAAAACTGGGCAGACCCAAGAGCTTCTCCACGGCAATATAAAGTGCAGCATAATTGTGTTTTATCACAGTTTTGGCTGTGAAGTATGACTCTAGACTAAAAGAGATGCTGGTGTGCTGGTGTAATGTGGACTGCACAACACAGTGCCCCTACTGACTTGGCTGACTGCCCTGCAGTTTGCCACGAACCACCAAAAGGAAATGTGGGGCCAGGTTTAAGATCAACCTTAACCCCACCTACACAATGACTCTACTTATACTTGGCAACTGATAATATCTCTTTGGCTAACAATAGAGACAACCAGATGGATATTTCTCTGTGATATCCTGCAAGACACAAGTCCTTATCCATACTTTCTTTGCATTTTAATTTCAAGACTATTCACCTTTCTCTCAAGAACAGGATGATCTGCAATGGTACTGAACATGCCACTAATAATTTTCCTGCATAATAGTGAAATTAAAGGAGCGATGATGAGAGAGAAAGAGACAGAAAGGGAGAGAGAGAAAGAGAGAGAGAGAGAGAGAGAGAGAATGAAAAAACGAGTGAGAACACTCCTCTATCTTGGCTAGACCCAGAAACAGACTACAATCAATTAGTCTAGCTCTACAATAGCAGGAAATCTCATATTGGGGTCATGTATCCCTTATCTGACTGTGGATTTTCACATGCTAGATAATATTCTAATGGGGAATGGTGGGGAATGAATAATGTCAAAGGGAGTGTTATTTTTGCCCCAGGGCACTTGGTAACACACACTGGTAATGGACACAAAGTGAGGATCACACAGTTTAGGGCACTTTCTCAAGTCCTCCCACACAAGTGGGTTAGATAAAGATCAGATGAATTATGACAAAAGGCACCTTTCTATATAATAACTTTTTTTCACCACAGATAGAGACTTGGATATTCATAAATAAAGAAATGATTAAAGCCGAATGTAAAATGTAAAATTCAAGGCTTACAATTGAACACATTTTTTTTTATTAACACAAAGGCTAAATAAATACTACATTGGGTAACATAAGAGGAGTCTCTACTTATTACCTAATTCAACTATTAAACTATTCACGTCAACACAACCCATTGGTGCTCTTGTGTCATGATGTAGCTGGTAACCATTTTAACTATGGTGGAGTGGTGTCAGTTTCACTCCTTAACATTACTGATTCATCAGGAACAAGACAGGACAGGTGGAGGCAATATGAGTCATGCCTGTTAGAAATCCATCGTATTACCTGTCCAGGTTTTAATTTCAGTGTGAGACAAGAAAAAGGAGACAGGAAAAGGAGGCCTCTTAACACTATTGAGATGCACGATTGAGCTCTCTCCTTCCCCAACATCTCCTTTGCAATCCGGACAGGTGTTGTGTGGGTAAACTGGCACCGGTGGACGCGCCACTCTAATTCCACTGACAGCTTTATGACCTTTTATGTGTCCCAGCTGCCTTGTTTATGGCCGGCTGACTGTGCGTTCATGTTCAACAACATTAAACATGCATAAGCTAGGCTCTGCGGCCCATCACAGTGCATGGTACACACACCCTCCGAGCCCCGCGCTGCTAATGCTAGACGCTAACACGTCTACAGAAAAAGGAGGCCATGAAAGCCATAAAAACCAAGCGGAAATTAAAATGTCGGAAGCTGTTGCATGTATGACGATGGATATATGGTGTCTTATGACATGGAACACAATAGAACTATAAATCATGAATTTGGTGGAAACCCTAAGATATTATACAATGAGGTGTTTGTTGGTTCAGTATGACCAAGTGGAATTGAGAAAACAGTAGTGTTTTGATAGAGAGGGGCTCCTATACTAAGACATGGGTTTTATGGGACCCCCTAGCTCCCCCACAGTAAGTCTGATTTATTTCCCCTGTCCGTACAGTGAGACAAGGTCAGAAGAGGCGAGGTGGAGGGACCAATGGCTCCAGGGGCGCCGACCCTGCGGAACCTAATACATGATGGTTAATTAATAATGCCTCTGGGAAAATGTTCCAAAAAACAGAATCTCCCCTTGTTCCTGGAGTACAGTAACCTACTCATCAGATTATTGGAGTGGAGTGGAGTGTGTGTGTGTGCGTGCGTGCGTGTGTGCGTGCAATTGTGTGTATGTATGTGTCAAGGAATCGGAGAGGAAACAGCCAGTGATTTATGGACCATTGTTGTTTGGAGGGTATTTGGCCAGAGTCCCTGTTCTTATCAAGCATGTAAGTCTGGGACCTCACTGGAGCGCGCTCTGACCCCACTCGCCCTAAATCTCAACGCCCTGGCCCCTGTGAACCAGATAAGGCGGCCCTTTCACCTGTACCCTGGGACCTCCAAAGAACGAGTCCAGAATACATTCTTGATAAATCTTACGTGTTGTCCCACTTCATAGATCCAGTTTCTCAGGTAGCCATTCTTTCCACCTGAGAACCATAGTACTTGGAGATTAGTCTGAAATGATCTTGAGTCGTGCTTCTTTACACTCTAGAATAAGACAGAGAATCAGATCCTTTATCTCGACCTGTGTCCCTGTCTGTGATGGCTGCCCCGGGGATAGGGATGGAAGGAGGTGGAGAGCCATATGGAACACATTGGTTCCTGAAATGAAGCAGTTGGAGTTTCAGTGGGCCAACTATTAAATCTGGGCAGCTTCCCTGCTCCTTACCAAGCAGGCCTGGCTGGACAGTCATTGAAGAGAGGGAGAGAGAGAGAAAAAAAGAGGGGGAAAGAGAGAGAGGGGGAACGAGAGAGAGGGATAGAGAGAGAGGGAGAAAGAGAGAGAGAGGGAGAAAGAGAGAGAAAGAGAGAGAGAGGGAAAGAGAGAGAGAGGGAAAGAGAGAGAGGGAAAGAGAGAGAGAGGGAAAGAGAGATAGAGGGAAAGAGAGATAGAGGGAAAGAGAGAGAGAGGGAAAGAGAGAGAGAGGGGGAAAGAGAAAGAGAGGGAAAGAGAGAGGAGAGAAATGGCAGAAAGAGAAAGAAAAAACAGTGAGAAAAAGGGAGCGATAAATAGAAAGATAAAAAGAGAGAACATAAAAAATGATGTAATTCATCAGCAAGCTGCCCTGCCATGCAGAGAGAGGATAGGAGGCCTCAGTATCGCGGGCCATAACAAAACATGTCAGTATCATTATCGGCCTAAAGATATGATTAGAGCCACTCTGGGCCGTGTCCCTCTCTCTCTCCTCTTTCTTCTTCACATGAGGAATCTATTCTTCTCCACTCCCCCTGTTTTCTCTTTCTTTTATAAATGGAGGTTATCATTTGGTTGTCAGGAGCTGATCCAGGGAATAAACAGTACAGTGCCCATGCCTGATCAGGCATGCTGAAGGCCAGCCTGGCACGGGGACCACTGCCAACACAACTATCCATTTAACACAGCAGTCATGCAATATTTGTGGACTCTTACTATCACTGTAGAAGTGTGGTGGTGTGTGTATAGTATGTGACTGTGTGTGTGTGAAGTAACACCATGAAATATGGGTGTTTTGAAGACCCACATGAAGCCAATGTGAGTGTTTAAAACACCCACCTGGTCTCATGCGCATGTGTGCGTGAATTCACCTCATCAGATAAAAGCATTGGCTACAGCAGTTCATGGACATTTTTATGGTTTGGTAACAAGGTAGCTACAAGCACATAGGGGTGGGAAGTGTGTGTGTAGACAAACACGCACTCACACACACAGGCCTCTATCCAGGGTTCAGCGATTTTCTCTTTATTAAAAACAAACAGAAGAGTAAATGGGTGTTCAGACATGAAACTGCTGCCTTTTTGTATGAAGCCCAGGAGTCCCAGACTCCCAGACAACCCACAGTAAAAGAAAGTAGCAGCCAGTCCAGATGAATATTATTTTGCTCCAGTATGGGAAGAGCTCTTTTAAAGGTCAACTACCCCTTACATCTAACTACCCCTCTGGTTTTAAATGGCCTATGTGGCATCGATATGAGTCAGAACCATTAATTATAGTGTCAAAATCAAAATCAGTTTGGTCATAAAACTGAGTTTTGTAAACGAGTTTGTCACGGTTTATTGGAAGGTTGGGTATGGATTATGATCACTTGCCCAGTGCCCACTAACACGAGCAGCTGTACTGCGCTCTATCCAATCATAACGGTCAGAACCTCCAGACAGTGAGACAGACATGTCCATTAAGCAGCGCCTCAGACTTGTTTACATAAGACAACACATCACCAATGTTAAGCTGAAATAACTCTTGGCCCTAAGCCCTTTATGGAGTGGCCACTTGCTGATGTGTATGATAGTGTCAATCACGCCAGTATGTCACTTTTGTCAAAATGAGAATTGAGACAATCAGATCCCAACTGCAACTTGTCAATATTCCAAAACCCATTCCCGAGCATCTTGTGTTCCCCCGTGACCTGTTTCATAACATGACTCCCTATGAAACACTGCCGGACAGGCACACTCTGGTAATACATAGTGAGAAAGTTGTAAAAAACGAAATGTCACCGAAGCACACACGTCGCCACTCGCCAGTGACTTGACAAGCCGATTGTGGCCTGGCTGCTCAATGAATGTGCCTGCTAGCTACTACTTGCTAGCTTCATTGACAAACTTAGCTAGTGATTTTAAGCACTGATAAACAGTGTGTAGCTTGTGCTTAATTTACAATCGTTTGACAGCTTGCAGATGAAGTTGTAAACATCTTATTACTCTCAGAAATCAGTCCTGATCGAGCAGCCAGACTTTCCCGACTCGACGGCCTGTATGCAGTTCACTGACTTGTTTTTCATGCACATTTATTATCTTGAGAAATACTGCATCAAACAAAAACTATTTTGAGGAAGTGGCTGTTGTTGCTACGGTGACTCAGGAGGAACAAACAGTACCTGCCAGGGTACGATATGTGAACATAACACACCGACAAACCACACCTCCAAGACAACTATCGTTTGGCTTCAATCATGGTCGCTAGCATTTCTTAATGAGCAATCTGTCACGTTAGTATAAAGGGATCGGGAGACAGGCGCAGGAATGTGAAATAAGGGTTTTCATTTCCCAAATTACAGTGTGCCGTGTAAAGGCACGGGGACGAAGACCAAACAAACACGTATACAAAAGACAGAGTAGAAACCCAAACAAAAGAGCGAGGAGTACCTCGAATAAATACATCACACGGGACGAGACCTGTAATCATCTGCGCGATCCACAATGGCACAAAAGCCAAAACACACGACACAGGTACTCACACGCACCAATGGACATTGTAATAATAATGGACCAGACAATGGTGAACAAACGGCACACTTATACAATTAATAATCAAATGGGAATAGGAACCAGGTGTGCGTAATTACAGTTCCGGAGGGATCCCTGACACAATCTTCAAAATGAGGCCAAATCAGGAAGCGCAGTCGCCTTTTAAAGAGACAGAGCCTCGTTACATCTGTCTATTCCATTTAGGTGGAGATACTGGAGGATTGAGGTACACACACACATGTATGCGCACACACACACACACACACACACACACACACACACACACACACACACACACACACACACACACACACACACACACACACACACACACACTGAAAAGGGGTTCATTCATTTATGGTGGAAGAGCTGTTATCATGTCTGATCCGTATCCCGCTCACACACACCAGTCAGGGGTCTGTGAGTGGCCCAGGAATATCAGCGTCACTTCTCTTCTAACAGATGATTGGGCTGTACAGTACAATCTGTGGGCTGAGGCTGTGCCCTTTGGTTCTGGGTCTTGACAAGGATAACAGTACACAACATTACAGTGTGTCCCAACTCCTCTACCTCCTCTTTTACTACTGACACATACAGTAATTTTCTTTCCCTTAAAATCTCACACACTTCTACTGTTTCTAGCCAGGATATGAATGGTAATGACATGTTTAAAACAGAGAACATATATCATTTGAGAGAATGAACATACAGTATATATTTAATGGATTACATATACAGCTGTGTAGGAAGTGAGTGTCTTTACATTTGATGAAATCATGTATTGTAATCAACTGTATAGTAGGTGTTTGATTAATGAAGCATGTTAAAGATAATGACAGATGTGCAGGTGCTCTAGAGACTGTCACCCTCCCTCCAGTTTCCAGACTGACCCTGCCTGTCTCCACTTTGTGGCCTCCATTGCTCCCCTCACAGGCCTCAACACCAAGGCAGGTAATGGGCTCTGACACAATGTTGTGTGTGTGTGTGTGTGTGTGTGTGTGTGTGTGTGTGTGTGTGTGTGTGTGTGTGTGTGTGTGTGTGTGTGTGTGTGTGTGTGTGTGTGTGTGTGTGTGTGTGTGTGTGTGTGTGTGTGTGTGTGTGTGTGTGTGTGTGTGCGTGAGTGAGATGGGTCTCGGCTGGAGAGACTACAGCTCCTGGACCTCATCATCTTCGCCTGTGACCCATCAGAAGAAAAAGAATGCTTCCAAAAAAGGAGGGATGAAAAAGCAGAGGAACACCTGATGGGGTCAGTCGTACACTGTACACAGCAGTTTTTCTAAGACTTTGTTTTACTAAAGAAAGAGGAGCAGCAGCCAAATCACAAATGCAGATGGTGTTCCACCAACCATCCAAAAGGGTTCTACCTCTATGGGAGGAATACACAGTATTTCACTAGGGTGTCCTGCCTGATCTTTGCCATTATCAGATAAATACTGTCCGTACACAGTGTAACGTTTAAAACAATCGGTATTCTCTCTGATAAAAATCCCCTCTGTTGTGAGATCTGTGCAGGAGTAACATAATGCAGGAAACAGATAACTAACTTGTCTTGATAATGGCCTTTAAGTCCCCTTGAATGAATCTAGCTGTCATGTCTAATACTTCAGCACAGGAAACAAAGCTCTTGTTCTCTGTTCTACTGTTGTCTGACAGAGTGTATTGTGTGGCTACATGACTGGAACTGTTGATATGAAAGCATCCTGGCAGCCTGTTCATTGAGCCTTAATTGTCTGATAACCGTCTTCCTTTCTTAGTACTGCAGCGAGTCTTCCCAAAGTCAACAATGAGAAAACAAGATCGCTGCGACATGGTTTTGCGACAATGGCAATGACTACAAACGCAGCTGAAAAACATGTTGCATTTTAATAAGCATAAACGGAGGCCTTCTCAAGAAATTATATGATTAAATTTCAACTGCTTAATCACTGCAGGCCTGGTACTCATAACTCAGCCCGGTCGGCACAGCTGTGACGCTCTTTCGTTCTCTCTTTTTTAAGGGACATAAAGGAGAGACAGAGTCGTTGTAAGAGGGGGAAGGACAGGTGTACATTGTCATTGAAACATAGTGTTTTAGCTCTGATGCATTGGTGTCAATGGCATTCGCTGTCTATGGCATACTATATACAGAAGTATGTGGACACCCCTTCAAATTAGGATTTGACTATTACAGTCACCCATTGCTGACAGGTGTAGAAAATCGAGCACACAGCCATGCAATCTCCATAGACAACATTGGCAGTAGAACGGCTTTACTGAAGAGTTCAGTGACTTTCAATGTAGCACCATCATAGGATGACACCTTCCCAACAAGTCAGTTCGTCAAATGTCTTCATGAGCTTCATGAAACGGCTTTCCACAAGCCTAACATCACCATGCGCAATGCCAAGTGTCGGCTGGAGTGGTGTAAAGCTCTCCGCCATTGGACTCTGGAGCAGTAGAAACGTGTTCTCTGGAGTGATGAATTACGCTTTACCATTTGGCAGTCTGACGGACGAATCTGGGTTTGGCGGATGCCAGGAAAACGCTCCCTGCCCGATGCATAGTGGCAACTGTAAAGTTTGGTGGAGAAGGAATAATGGTCTGGGGCTGTTTTTCATGGTTCGGGCTAGGCCCTTAGTTCCAGGGAAGGGAAATCTTAACGCTACAACATACAATGACATTCTAGACAATTCTGTGCTTCCAAGTTTGTGGCAACAATTTTGGGAAGGCCCTTTCTTGTTTCAACATGACAATGCCCCCGTGCACAAAGCGAGGTCCATATAGAAATTGTTTGCCGCGATCGATGTGGAAGAACTTGACGTGCACAGAACCCTGACCTCAACCCCATCGAACACCTTTGGGAATTGTAACGCCGACTGCGAGCCAGGTCTAATCGCCCAATATCAGTCCCCAACCTCACTAATGCTCTTGTGGCTGAATGGAACCAAGTTGCCGCAGTAATGTTCTAACATCTGGTGGAAAGCCTTCCCAGAAGAGTGGCTGTTATAGCAGCAAAGGGGGGACCAACTCCATATTAATGCCCATGATTTTTGAATGAGATGTTCGACGAGCAGTTGTCCATATACTTTTGGTAATGTAGTGTATGTCTGCTAGGGATCTGATAGGGCCAACAGGGACCTGCATGCCATTTCTTCAGGTACAAGAGGAGAAAGAGGCGAAGGAGCGTAGGAGGAGATAGAAGAGATGGAAGAAAGGAGGAAGCAGAGATTATAGTGAAGCAAGAGGGGCAAGAAGAAAGCAGAAGACAGTCTAGGAAGATGAGGTGGAACAGTAGGAGGAGAAAAAGACAGTGAGGGAGGAGAGATGCTTCAGTCTGATTTATACCGGACCGTAATAAAGTGGGCATCTCCCTCCCTGGCTGTTTAATATGCGAATATGCAGAGCAGCCCTCTCCTGACAGCTCACCATTAATGAAATGGTGGCTGAGAGCGCAGGTAGCCATAGCTCATCTATATAAAAATACATCATGATGGTTTTACACAGAGTCATCTTTCAGAGATGGGACCATGTACCAGGATACCCAGAAGTGCACAGAGTGATGACTCTAAACATCTCTAGTAGCTCTAGATCTATGCATCCATGCAACCTACAGCACTACATAGCAGAGGAAATGGATTAGATCAAATGGTGAAAAATGTCATGTTTGTACGTAGAAAGAAAAACTCCATGTTATCATGTGAGATTTGTCTTGTGCTTTCTAATTTATAGCGCTATAGGTTTCACACACTCGTTTAGGGCAGAATCCTGACATTTCTGGATATGATCAAATATCCAACTCTGCTTAGCATGATAGATAGGAAACCTACTACGTCAGTGTTCCACACCACTGACGTGTTTGGCCAGTTTTATACCTCACCATCTGGAAGAGCATCATTTAACCCTTCTAATATGATGAAACAAATGTCCTTTCTGCATCCCCATGGTGATGCCAGTGTTATTTACACACTTTAGTCTTCAATGAGCCAAATGTCCCATCCACATAGCCAATCCATCTTAGAGACATGATTCCCTTATGATTCATATAAAAAGCATTCATCATGCATTCATTACACAAGTGTTTTTAAAGGATAGCACGTGTGTGCTGTGTTCACTGTAACACTGTAACCATAAAACCAAATTAAAATCAGAATCCATTGAGGATCACCTTGTCAGTTAATCTGTTTGGAAATAGAAAGTCAATATATGAATCACATATGTTCTTTTGTCCTAGCGATCATTTATCTCCACTCCAGATCAATCCCTCAGGTAGCTAGACTACAGATCAGGCAGAGATACATTTACACATTACAAATCCCCTTATATCAGAGACTTACATCACAGACTACACTTCCCCAGTCCCTCATCATAAAGGCTTCATAGTGAGACCCACAGAGGACCAGACAGGGGGCAGAGAGGGGAAGACAGAGAGCAGGAAGAGGAATCATCCAATGTCCAGCCCCAGAGGCCTGCTAATACCTACTCTGGCTCCATGTATTTTACATGAACAATCCTCAGAGGGCACGGAGGATAGGAATCTTCGACTATTTAAATACAGGATTTGGGACATCAAAGCCCAGTCGATATTGGAATAACAGAAATAATTAGGGATGTGGAGGGAGGCAGAAATAGACACATTTCCATAAGATGATAATTAGTCCCATGGCTAGCTGGGTCAGGATTGTGCGTACATTGCATGTGTGTGTGTGTGAGGAAGAAATTAGAAAATCATGTCTGAAATATTCCAACCAAGTATCGATTCTCATTCAATAATCTCAGTCCATAATGGAGAATGGAAGGGACAGTAGTAAATGATACCAAAGGAGATATTCCTCTGCCCAGTCAATCAGTTCACAGTATTGAATAAATATAGTTGAACTGAGTGAAGATAAACTTTAATATCCATACATACAGACACAACGTTACTGTAAAAATACAGTGTGTGGCTGGACACTTTAATTAGGTATCCAGCTCCATAACATCCAGAAGTTGTTTTATCTTTCATTTTCTATCATTCTAAATGAGCCTCTGATTAATACTTACCATAGTTCCTGTACAGCCCTGTATAACAGATACAGATCATAAAACCTATTTTCTGGGTACTGTAAGGTCAACTACGTACGTTGTTCCTTTGATCAACATAACGAGGAGAAAGTCTGGTCACACATGCCTGGTGAATGATTTCATGACTGTGTGCATGACGGGTACAAGATGAAGCGGCAAAAACCGCAATTACCTTAAAGCTTCAATCAAACGGGACCAGTGAACTAAAATCACACTTCTCTCAGTACAGTCATTTACAGCGTCTTGTTCTATTTCACGTTCTGGAGTGAAAAAGAGAAGGGTTTGTTTTCTCCTGCTGAGAGGCACATTTAAGAGGGGCCAGCTAGTCTGTCTCCTTATCTACGTAATAACCCCTCCACAGACCTGCCAACACGGGTAAACACAGGGTGCTTAGGGTGTGTGCATGTGTGTGCGTATGTGTGGGTGTGTGTGTGTCTGTGTCTGTGTGTGTGTGTGAACGTCTTTCAGCATCAACTTCAAGATCCAGGACCAGTTAGTGGAAACCACTCCAGCCAGTGGAAGTGTGGTGTTGGGAGCTGGGTGCTCCAAGCCTCCCTCCACTTCTCCCCATAAGAACAATCGACTCTGGCTGTGTCTGGCACATCTACTGGCCTGTAAGCTCTTTCCATGCGTTTCCACATTCAATCACTCAACAGCCTTTAAAACAGAGCGCCGCTCTCCAATACACAGTCAGGAACACACTACGAAATCTGATTTATTTACACCCACAAATATCTCTCCCCCAGGACGTATTATCACCTCCATAAAAGCAAAGGGAAGTTGCCTTGGAGAGAGGGGGAAAGATGCTGAACGCTGGTGAACCTTTTCTTTCCTTTTCTCTCATCTTTTTTTCTGCTCTTCTTCTGGAGTCTGTCATGTATAGGCATTACCGGTAAACCAGCGCATGGCTGACTGGCTGACTGGCTGTCTGGCTTTTTGCCTGATGACTGTCAGAGTCATCGCCATGGTGATGGATGGATGGAAGACGGATAAAGTGATTCTTCCTGCTGCTCACCTGACCCGACCCCTCCGAGCCCCTCCCCTTCATCGCTCATAGCCACGCTGACCTTGTGTGATCCGCACATGCTCGGTTGAGTCAGCGTTGAAGGGAGGCATCATGGCGTGGGTCTGAATTGAGCCGGGAGACATCGATTGATGGACAGGCTAAGTCTGGACACCCGATGCTGGAGAAAGGGAAGTGAAGAAAGACAAGGTCCATTGTAGTCAAGTCCATTGCGAGGCATTTGAATTCAGAACATGACTTGGATATTCAATTAAAATTGAATGTGGATTTAAAACTCGGTCCATTTAAAGTCCATTTAAATTCCAGACTGAAATGATATTGAAGCCAATACTAGGAGCATAGGAGCATAACGGAAGCAAAGTGTCCAAAAGGATCCTACTAGGTGAAACCCTGTTTTACGTAACATGATTATCTTATGCAATCCCTATCCCATGTCCAAATGTTCACACCCCACAGGTCGTACACACAGGGCATATCGGTTGAATGAAACACAAACCACCCATGAACCAAAAACCTTTGAAACCCATAGAGACATAATATCTACCAATCTCACTGCATCTCTAATAAATCTATTGGCATCTCATCATTTTCCACCTAGCATCATGGGAAACAGTGTCCCCTGGTGTCTACAATTATACTCCTCCATCCCACATCTCCCATTGAAGCTCCAAGCCAAACTACAAATCTAGATCATCATCCTCGCCTCATAAACATATCATTATCTAAGAGCCATTTCATTCCCAGTGTCTGCCAGTCAGTCAACTCCCCTCCATAAGAGCTGCTGCCAGTGTTGTACAGCAGTGTTGAATGGTGCATGTGTCACCAGTCCAAACATACTGGAGCCATTAGAGAAGTTGGTCTGGAGCAAAAAGATCAGTGGGCTCTTCTTTTTGGCGCTTTCAGCACCAAAACCTATTATGAAAGTGAGAGGAGGAGAAAGAGGAGAAAGAGGAGAAAGAGGGGGAGAGAAATGTGGAGAAAGAGGAGGATGAGGGAGAATATTCTCTTCTCTCCACAAACTGAGGAAGTTAGAAGAGTTGTGTTTTATAAG
>NC_052307.1:68341511-68408280 GCF_016432855.1 Salvelinus namaycush
GATGGGGAAAAAGAGAGAAAGAGAGGGAGGGAGAGGGGAGGAGGAGAACAAGGGAAAAATGCAAGCGGCAAATGAAATGTAAAACACACTGCAAAAAAATCGATTCCTCATGCGTCGGCTTGGGTGGTGTACCTTGCAGAGGTGGCACATTGATAAATATTCATAGTGTGTGTGTATTTTGCCTCTTCAAATGGCTGTGTTTTTAAACCAGGGGTCAGGGATGGAGAGAGGGGGGTATGAGGGAAGGCTAGGGGAGCAGACTCTGTAACATAGCCCCCCAACAAAAGTTGTATTTTTCACTTTAGCTCTAGACATCTCACCCCACACTTACACAGTGAGAGGGTTGTTGAGAGTGTGTGTGTGTGTGTGTGTGTGTGTGTGTGTGTGTGTGTGTGTGTGTGTGTGTGTGTGTGTGTGTGTGTGTGTGTGTGTGTGTGTGTGTGTGTGTGTGTGTGTGTGTGTGTGTGAGAGAGACAGTAGGAGAGAGGGTAGTGAGGGGTTAGTGAGAAAATAGAGAAAGGTGGAGAGCAAGATGCAAAACAACTTGGAGAAGGAAAGAGAGAGAAAGAGAGAGAGAACACGCGAAAAACAGAACGAGAAAAAATAGAGAGAAACAGGAGGGGGAAAACAACAGTAGTGACCATGTGACATCTGCTGTATTGGTCCACCTTTTTACTAAAACTGCCCTGATTTGCTCATTCAGCGCAGGCTTGGAGATAGCACAGCCACTTTGAACACATATCACATCAAATCAAAGTTTATTTGCCACATGCGCCGAATACAACAAGTGTAGACTTTACCGTGAAATGAGTACTTACAAGCCCTTAACCAACAGTGCAGTTCAAGAAGAAGAAAATATTTACCAAGTAGGCTGAAATAAAAAGTAAGAATGAAAAGTAATAATAACAATAACAAGGCTATATACAGGGGGCACCGGTACTGAGTCAGTGTGCAGGGGTACAGGCTAGTTGAGGTAATTTGTACATGTAGGTGCGGGCGAAGTGACTATGCAAAGGTAACAAACAAACAGCGAGTAGCAGCAGTTCACAAGAGGGGGGGGTCAATGTAAACTGTCCGGTGGGGATTTTTTATGAATTGTTCAGCAGTCTAATGGCTTCAGGGTAGAAGCTGTTGAGGAGCCTTTTGGTCCTAGACTTGGCGCTCCAGTACCGCTTGCCGTGCGTCAGCAGAGAAACAGTCTATAACTTGGGTGACTGGAGTCTCTGACAATTTTATGGGCTTTCCTCTGACACCGTCCTGGATGGCAGGTCCTTGATGGCAGGAAACTTGGCCCCAGTGATGTACTGGGCCGTTCGCACTACCCTCTGTAGCGCCTTACAGTCAGATACTGAGTAGTTGCCATTTCAGGGGGTGAAGCAACCGGTCAAGATGCTCTCGATGGTGCTGCTGTAGAACATACTCCCCCACGTCTAATAAAATCCCTGTAATTATCATATGCTTTGATTATAAAGGTCACTCTCTCAGCCAGACAGAGCATCATGTGTCATGTTCCAGGGGAAGCTCATTTAACACACTATTTCAATCTCTTTTAATCTTTATTCAACAATTTAACATGCCATATCTCTTTATGTGGGGCCAACGACTGTATGACACTGTAAACCCAGGAGAGAAGTTAGTGTTACGGAGTCCCCTGTAATCCTTCATCATTGTGTCCTTATTTTTGATGCATGTACAGTTGAAGTCGGAAGTTAACATACACTTTAGCCAAATACATTTAAACTCATTGTTTTTCACAATTCCTGACATTTAATAATACAATTCCCTGTCTTAGGTCAGTTAGGATCATCACTTTATTTTTAAGAATGTGAAATGTCAGAATAATAGTAGAGATAATTATTTATTTCAGCTTTTATTTCTTTCATCACGTTTCCAGTGGGTCAGAAGTTTACATACACTCAATTAGTATTTGGTAGCATTGCCTTTAAATTGTTTAACTTCGGTCAAACATTTCAGGTAGCCTTCCATAAGCTTCCCACAATAAGTTGGGTGAATTTTGGCCCATTCCTCCTGACAGAGTTGGTGTAACTGAGTGAGGTTTGTAGGCCACCTTGCTCGCACACACTTTTTCAGTTCTGCCAACAAATTTTATATAGGATTGAGGTCAGGGCTTTGTGATGGCCACTCTAAAACATTGACTTTGTTATCCTTAAGCCATTTTGCCACAATTTTGGAAGTATGCTTGGGGTCATTGTCCATTTGGAAGACCCATTTGCGACCAAGCTTTAATGTCCTGACTGATTTTTTGAGATGCTGCTTCAATATATCCACGTACTTTTCCCTCCCTCATGATGCCATCTATTTTGTGAAGTGCACCAGTCCCTCCTGCAGCAAAGCACCCCCACAACATGATGCTGCCACCCCCGTGCTTCACGGTTGGGATGGTGTTCTTCGGCTTGCAAGCCTTCCCCCTTTTCCTCCAAACATAACGATGGTCATTATGGCCAAACAGTTCTATTTTTGTTTCATCAGACCAGAGGACATTTCTCCAAAAAGTACAATCTTTGTCCCCATGTGCAGTTGCAAACTGTAGTCTGGCTTTTTCATGGCGATTTTGGAGCAGTGGCTTCTTCCTTGCTGAGCAGCCTTTCAGGTTATGTCGATATAGGACTCGTTTTACTGTGGATCTAGATAGTTTTGCACCTGTTTTCTTTCCTCCAGCATCTTCACAAGGTCCTTTGCTGTTGTTCTGGGATTGATTTGCACTTTTCGCACCAAAGTACATTAATCTCTTGGAGAAAGAACGCGTTTCCTTCCTGAGCGGTATGATGGCTGCGTGGTCGCGTGGTGTTTATACTTGCATACTATTGTTTGTACAGATGAACGTGGTACCTTCAGGCATTTGAAAATTGCTCCCAAGGATGAACCAGACTTGTGGAGGTGTACAATGTTTATTCTGAGGTCTTGGCTGATTTCTTTTGATTTTCCCATGATGTCAAGCAAAGAGACACTGAGGTTGAAGGTAGGCCTTGAAATACATCTACAGGTACACCTCCAATTAACTCAAATGATGTCAATTAGCCTATCAGAAGCTTCTAAAGCCATGACATCATGTTCTGGAATTTTCCAAGCTGTTTTAAGGCATAGTCTATTCAGTGTATGTAAACTTCTGACCCACTGGAATTGTGATACAATGATTTATAAGTGAAATAATCTGTCTGTAAATAATTGTTGGAAAAATGACTTGTGTCATGCACAAAGTAGAGGCCCTAACCGACTTGCCAAAACTATAGTTTGTTAACAAGAAATTTGTGGAGTGGTTGAAAACGAGTTTTAATGACTCCAATCTAAGTGTATGTAAACTTCCGACTTCAACTGTAGGTGTAATCGACATGTGTGTAGGCCTACTGCCATTGAATGTGATCCATCTCCTTTCTGACTGCTATAGAATACAGTGGGAAGACACTGTTATACAGGAGGATGGGTGTGCCAGTGCCTGTTTGTTTGTTTGATTACCCTGAATTAGTGTTATGAAACTGACACAATTAAAAGGCTGTAATACCCACTGCATTGAAAAGGTACAAGTGTAACATTTCGTTGTTTTGACGTGTGTGTGTGAGTGTGTGTGTGAGTGTGTGTGTGTGTGTGTGTGTGTGTGAACTCTGTTAATTAGTATGTATCCCAGTATCCCAACAGGCCTAAACCAAAGCTCAGTGGTTCTAGCCATAGACAATATTCAGTGTGTGTCCGTGGATTCGTTTTTTCCTGAGCTGGTTGCAAGTTGTGGGCTATTTTAATTCTCCTCTTGCAATTGGGCTGAAGAACAACAGAGAGGGGGAACCCCTTGGGAGAGCATTGTAAACATGCAGCTATATTGCACAGAGCAAGATCCCACTCCTTCTGCCTGCGCAATACAAAAGCCGCTCCTTTCATCTGAGACAAACAAGTGGATAAAGCAACGCCTACATTCACACACACCTCTTTAATTAACAGATTCATTTACCATGTTTAATCTGTGTGCAAACTCCAAATACAACAAACAAACACAAGCAAAGCAGGATTTTTTTATTTGTTTGTACGGCTTCAACATTTAGTAGTGCACTGAAATCCGAGGGAAATTGGTCTGGAAAACAATGTTCTGGCTATGCCTCCGACAATCAACTCCACAGAAGATATTTCTGGCTTAATGATCTAGGTTACTTATGATAAAAGAATGTTATTAAAAATGTTCTGGGTTATTTGCAGCCCTGTGAAAATAGCAAAAAAAGCTTCTTAGATATTCAGATTACACTACTTATGCCCCACCACCGATCAAATGTTAACTGCTGTTTCACCGTCCCAACCCTTCAAAACAGACCTTATGAGACAAGGAGAATGTAGCTGCAAGCAGCCATGGCGGGGTTCAAGCCCTATTGCACTTCAGCACCACAAGCAGGACACATTTTACTCATTGTCCTTGGATGAGCTACCAGACAAGAATAACCCTTGGCTCCCCTGGCCCGAGTGGCTAAATAATGTGTCGGAATACGAGACCCCAGTACAGTGACTGTGACACCGCAATTACAGAATTAATACAACAGATTGGGTAACACGCTCCTTCCCAAAAGTACGTTTAACATTTTAGGATCAGATAGTGGGTGTTTCCGTATCAGTGCATCACATCTCCAGTATCACCTCTCCATTACCTGTGTGTTCCTGCAGAGTCTGGTCACCTGAGCTCTCTCCATTTATTATCAAAGTACACAGCACATTCAAACCTGGGGGGAAAGGCGATGCCTGGCCAGCTTCAGTGTCCAGTGCAGGCAAACTAGCTGAAGTTTCACAATTATTGGTGACCGAGCAGAAAAATAAATAAATAAATAAAAATTGCCCCTACGCATCACCATGGGAATCCTAGACCTGCCAGACGTTATAGATCGCACTGCGGTTGCGGCTGTTGAGGTAACTCAAAGTGTGGGAGGGTTTGACCGTCAAGATAAAAAATATATATATATACATTCGCTAACGATATTCTCACAGCTCGACATCAGTCAAATATTGTAGTTGAAGTTCTTTCCCCAAAAAATATACATGTACCGCATACAAAATGATTTCAGTTGAAATTCTTACATTGACTCAATTATTTAAAGCTGTTGAGTTGAGAAGGGAAGTGTATTTCCCCCTCAAAGGGATATGTTTGACAGTATTTTTGTATAAAGCGAGGCACTTTGAATTTCTTGGCAGGATTGCTGTCATTTGCATGTCCATTGTGAGAGAAGACAGGGCTGTGGGATTTCAAATGAAATGAAATAGTGCCACAATAAAAGACACAGAGGATTTCAGAGCGGGAGGCTTCAGGTGTATGCGGTACACGCTAATGAAATGAACTAGACGCTATGGAAATATTCCCCTCCTCACAACAAGACATTTGTAGCTGTGACTTCAAATGGAGATAATTTTACAGAAAAAATCAGACAAAAATAGAATTTTGTGTGAGTGAGTGGTGTTTATTTTTTCACTTTCTCAATGGAGAACATCTGTTATCACTTTGGGCATTATAAACAGTACCATACATACAAGCAGAAAAGGAGTAGGTTAATGAGAGACTGAAGACGAGAATTAACATGTAGCCTAACAATGTAACGGCAGCCTTCCCTCTCTTCACTAGAAGAGAGAGTGTAGCAGGGATCGGACCAACACGCAGCGTAGCCAGTGCTCAACATGTTTAATTAAACGAAACAGTGAACACTTACAACGATACAAAATAACAAAAAGTGGCAAACCGATACAGTCCTAGCTGGTGCAGACAAAACACAGACAGGAAACAACCAACCACAATCCCCAACACAAAACAAGCCACCTATATATGATTCTCAATCAGGGACAACGATTGACAGCTGCCTCTGAGAACCATATTAGGCTGGATACAGAAACAGACAAACTAGACACACAACATAGAATTCCCACCCAGCTCACGTCCTGACCAACACTAAACAAGCAAAACACATAAGAACTATGGTCAGGACGTGACAAACAATTGATAATGAAAATGACTATATATTGAATACAGCAAATGTGATTTGTAGACAAAAATGCATTACTACTAAATAAATGAGCCAAAATTCTGCAGTGGTGTAAGGTGTGTATATGGGTGTCAGAGTCGTTTGTATAGGAGGCAGGGAAGTCAGGCGCAGGAGAGTCAAACGTAGTGTAAAATGGAGTCTTTTAATGAAAGTCCAAATACATGCTCCATAACAATAAATAAGAAACGAACAAAACAAATATGGGTACGAAGACCCGTCGCGCACCTATACACATAAAAACAATACTAACAAGAAACAATCTCTGACAAAGACATGAGGGGAAACAGAGGGTTAAATACACAAGAGGATAATGGATGGGATTGAAAACAGGTGTGTGGGAAGACAAGACAAAACCAATGGAAAATGAAAAATGGATCTATGAAGGCTAGAAGACCGGTGACGTCGACCGCCGAACACCGCCCGAACAAGGAGAGGCAACGACTTCGGCAGAAGTCGTGACAGTACCCCCCCCCCTGACGCGCGGCTCCAGCAGCGCGTCGACACCGGCCTCGGGGACGACCCGGAGGGCGAGGTGCAGGGCGATCCGG
The DNA here is from genome assembly GCF_016432855.1 of Salvelinus namaycush. Classification (NCBI taxonomy): domain Eukaryota; kingdom Metazoa; phylum Chordata; class Actinopteri; order Salmoniformes; family Salmonidae; genus Salvelinus; species Salvelinus namaycush. The sequence goes on from NC_052307.1 coordinate 68,348,080, forward strand.
ATGGAGGCGGTGGAATTCTTTTAACATGGAAGGATCTAAAACGTCCTCCACCGGAACCCAGCATCTCTCCTCCGGCCCGTACCCCTCCCAGTCCACGAGGTACTGAAGGCCCCTCGCCCGACGTCTCGAATCCAAAATGGATCGAATAGAGTACGCCTGGACCCCCTCGATGTCAAGAGGAGGTGGAGGAACTTCACGCACTTCAGCCTCCTGGAGCGGGCCAGCCACCACCGGCCTGGGGAGAGACACATGGAACGAGGGGTTAATACGGTAATTAGTGGGCAGTTGTAACCTATAACATACCTCGTTCACTCTCCTCAGGACTTTGAACGGCCCCACAAACCGCGGACCCAGCTTCCGGCAGAGCAGGCGGAGGGGCAGGTTTCGGGTCGAGAGCCAGACCCTGTCCCCTGGTGCGAACACCGGGGCCTCACTGCGGCGACGGTCTGCGCCAATTTTCTGGCGCGCTGAAGGTGGACGTGGGCTGCCTCCCAGGTTTCCTCAGCGCGCCGAAACCAATTGTCCACCGCAGGAGCCTCGGTCTGGCTCTGATGCCAAGGAGCCAGAACCGGCTGATACCCTAATACACATTGAAAAGGAGTGAGGTTAGTGGAGGAGTGACGTAGCGAGTTCTGGGCCATCTCTGCCCAGGGCACGAACTTCGCCCACTCCCCCGGCCGGTCCTGGCAATAGGACCGCAAAAACCTGCTCACATCCTGGTTAACTCTCTCCACCTGCCCATTACTCTCGGGGTGAAAACCTGAGGTAAGACTAACCGAGATCCCCAGACGTTCCATGAACGCCTTCCAGACCCTTGATGTGAACTGGGGACCCCGATCAGACACTATATCCTCAGGCACCCCATAGTGCCGGAAAACGTGTGTAAACAGGGCCTCTGCAGTTTGTAAGGCCGTAGGGAGACCGGGCAAAGGGAGGAGACGACAGGACTTCGAAAACCGATCCACAACGACCAGGATCGTGGTGTAACCCTGTGAAGGTGGAAGATCAGTCAAAAAATCCACCGACAGGTGCGACCACGGCCGTTGAGGAACGGGTAAAGGTTGAAGCTTACCTCTGGGCAGGTGTCTAGGAGCCTTGCACTGGGCGCACACCGAGCAGGAGGAAACATAAATCCTCACGTCCTTGGCTAAAGTGGGCCACCAGTACCTCCCATCAAGACAGCGCATCGTCCGACCTATCCCTGGATGACCAGAGGAGGGTGACGTGTGAGCCCAATAGATCAATCGGTCGCGGACAGCAGACGGAACGTACAGACGACCAGCTGGACACTCAGGAGGAGAGGGCTCTGCATGTGACGCCCGCTCAATGTCCGCGTCCAGCTCCCACACTACTGGCGCCACCAAACACGAAGCTGGGAGTATGGGAGTGGGATCCATGGACCGCTCCTCTGTGTCATACAGCCGAGACAATGCGTCTGCCTTGACGTTCTGGGAGCCCGGTCTGTAAGTAAGGGTAAACACAAAACGAGTGAAAAACATGGCCCACCTTGCCTGGCGAGGATTCATTCTCTTCGCCTGCCGGATGTACTCCAGATTGCGGTGGTCAGTCCAGATGAGAAAAGGGTGTTTAGCCCCCTCAAGCCAATGCCTCCACGCCTTCAAGGTCTGTACGACAGCTAACAGCTCCCGGTCCCCCACATCATAGTTTCGCTCCGCCGAGCTGAGCTTCTTCGAAAAGAAAGCACAGGGGCGAAGCTTCAGTGGCACACCCGAACGCTGAGAGAGCACTGCTCCTATCCCAGCTTCGGATGCGTCCACCTCCACTATGAATGGCAAAGAGGGATCCGGATGAGCCAACACAGGCGCCGAGGTAAACAGAGTCTTCAGGTGTCCAAAAGCCCTGTTCGCCTCAGCCGACCACTGCAAGCGCACCGGGCCCCCCTTTAGCAGTGAGGTAATGGGAGCAGCCACCTGACCAAAACCCCGGATAAACCTCCGGTAGTAATTGGCAAACCCTAAAAAAACGCTGTACCTCCTTTACCGTGGTTGGAGTCGGCCAATTACGCACGGCAGTAATGCGGTCGCTCTCCATCTCCACTCCTGAAGTGGAAATCCGATGCCCTAGGAAGGAGATGGATTGTTGGAAGAACAAGCATTTCTCAGCCTTGACATATAGATCATGCTCCAACAGGCGACCAAGCACCCTGCGCACCAGGGACACATGCTCGGCGCGTGTAGCGGAGTATATCAGAATATCATCGATATACACCACTACACCCTGCCCATGCAGGTCCCTGAAGATCTCATCTACAAATGATTGGAAAACTGATGGAGCATTCATTAACCCATATGGCATGACAAGGTACTCATAATGACCTGAGGTGGTGCTAAAAGCCGTCTTCCACTCATCACCCTTCCGAATACGCACCAGATTGTACGCACTCCTGAGATCCAATTTTGTGAAGAAGCATGCCCCGTTCATTGACTCAATAACTGTATTTATCAGAGGTAACGGGTAACTATATTTCACCGTGATTTTATTGAGACCTCGATAATCAATGCACGGGCGTAAACCACCATCCTTCTTCACAAAAAAGAAACTCGAAGAGGCTGGTGAAATGGATGGCTGAATGAACCCCTGACGCAGGGATTCAGAGATATATGTATCCATAGCCACCGTCTCCGCTTGCGACAGGGGATACACGTGACTCCTGGGATATGCAGCGTCTACCAGGAGATCTATCGCACAATCCCCCCGTCGATGGGGTGGTAATTGAGTCGCCTTCTTTTTACAGAAGGCGAGAGCCAAATCGGCATATTCAGGGGGAATGCTTCAGGGGGAATGCGCACGGTGGAGACCTGGTCTGGACTTTCCACCGTAGTAGCACCAACGGAAACCCCTAAACACCTACCTGAGCACTCTCGCGACCACCCTGTGAGAGCCCTCTGTGGCCAAGAAACAGTGGGGTTATGACAAGTTAACCAGGGTAGGCCTAGCACCACAGAATACGCAGGAGAATCAATAAGGAAAAGACTAATCTTCTCCTTGTGACCCTCCTGCGTTATCATACACAAAGGTGCGGTGACCTCCCTGATAAACCCTGAACCTAATGGTCGACTATCTAAGGCATGAATAGGGAAAGGCATATCCACAGACACAATAGGGATCCCTAAACTATGAGCTAGATCTTTATTAATGAAATTCCCAGCTGCGCCTGAATCTACTAGCGCCTTATACTGGGAATGCAGGGAAAAGTCCGGAAAAGTGACAGAGACAAACATAAGTGCGACAGAGGGCTCTGGATGAGAATGGTGCCTACTCACCTGGGGTGATGCCAGAGTGCCCTGCCTGCCTTCTCTATTCCCAGAGGAACCAACCCGGCACCGACCAGCAGTGTGATCTCTGCGACCATAAATGGTGCTCGAGCAGGAACCCCCTCCGGTCTCCCTGCGCACCATCCCTCCCAATTCCATAGGTTCGGGAGAGAGGGTGCGGGAGGATGGAACAACCAGACCCCGATCTAGACGTCCACGAGTAGCCAGCATGTTGTCCAGCCTGATGGACATGTCCACCAGCTGGTCGAAGTTGAGGGTGGTGTCTCTACAGGCCAGCTCCCGACGGACGTCCTCGCGTAGACTACAGCGGTACTGGTCGATCAGGGCCCTGTCGCTCCATCCAGCGCCGGCAGCCAAGGTTCTAAACTCCAAAGCAAACTCCTGTGCACTCCTCGTCTCCTGCCTCAGATGATAGAGGCGCTCACCCGCCGCTTTGCCTTCGGATGGGTGGTCGAATACTCTCCGGAAATGGCGGATGAACTCCTCAAAATCGTCCAACGCCGCATCCTCCTCTCTACACACAGCGCTGGCCCACTCCCGGGCTTTCCCGGTGAGGCATGAGACGAGGGCGCAACTCTTCTCACGGTCTGATGGTACTGGGGAGACCGTGGCCAGATACAACTTAAGTTTAAGGAGGAAACCCTGGCAGCCGGCAGTATCTCCGTTGTATCCAATGGGTAGGGGTAAATGGATTTTGTTCGGTTCAGGAGGGGAAAACGTGTTCAAGGAATACCCTGGTTGTGGGAGTGGAGGCGCTGGAGAAACTCCCTGTCTCTCCCAGCGGTCCATTTTCTGGACAATGCGATCCATAACTGCGCTCAAACATTCAATCTCCTCCGTTTGTTCCCGGACGCGTTCCTCCACCTCCATGAACGTAGTGTCCTCTCCTGCTGACTTCATATTGGGTCAGAGATTCTGTCAGAGTCGTTTGTATAGGTGGCAGGGAAGTCAGGCGCAGGAGAGTCAAACGTAGTGTAAAATGGAGTCTTTTAATGAAAGTCCAAATACATGCTCCATAACACTAAATAAGAAACGAACAAAACAAATATGGGTACGAAGACCCGTCGCGCACCTATACACATAAAAACAATACTAACAAGAAACAATCTCTGACAAAGACATGAGGGGAAACAGAGGGTTAAATACACAAGAGGATAATGGATGGGATTGAAAACAGGTGTGTGGGAAGACAAGACAAAACCAATGGAAAATGAAAAATGGATCGATGATGGCTAGAAGACCGGTGACGTCGACCACCGAACACCGCCCGAACAAGGAGAGGCAACGACTTCGGCAGAAGTCGTGACAATGGGAGGCGAAGTCAAGTGCAGGAGAGCGGAGTATAATAAACAGGCACACTTTAGTACCGGTTACCAAATGACAGCACATAAAACATACTAGTGCCAAAAACACGGTCTATAACAGTGTGCAGCGCCTGACAATCATCCACGTAACAAATAACAATCACTCACAAATACAACATGGGGAACAGAGGGTTAAATAATAAACAAGTGATTGGTGAGTGAAGCCAGGTGTGATAAGACAAAGACAGAACAAATGGAAAATGAAAAGTGGATCGGTGGTCGCTAGAAAGCCGGTGACGTCGACCGCCGAACACCGCTCGAACAAGGAGAGGGACCGACTTCGGCGGAAGTCGTGACAAGTGGTCAAAAATGTAAAAAAAGTTGTCATGCTTGTTCAGATCAAAAAATACATTTCACACATAAGGATATAAATATCCTCACAAAAAAGGCCCTAGTAGGGTATTTTTACTACCACAATGACAGGGCCATGGACACAGGGTTTGTTGTCAGTCTGCTTCAGCTTTGATCAAAAGGCTTGTGAGAGGTTGAGGTGGATATTATGAAAGAACTCAACGGTTTAGACACACTAGCCTCCACATCTGGGGGAAGTCCCCTGTCCACAGCACAAAGAACCAGGAAGGACGATGGAGAGGGGGCGTCAGACACAAATGACACAACATTTCAATGAGACTGGCGTGAGACTACTGCCTCTCAATTACAGAGAGAGTCAAGGTCAAGGAAAGGGTCAACGGTCAAAATGTTGAAATCAGTTTGCATCAAAAGGAAAAAAAGTCAGATTGACACACATTTTGAGACTCATCAAGTTATCTTGTATTCACAGTGTTAGATTAGAATCATCACTTCAAGGTAGAAAACTGTAACACGCACGCACACATTACACAGGGCTAAACGTGTCTCTTGTCTGCAATAGAATAATGATTCAATGAACAACCACTGGTGGTAAGTAACTCACTAAGCTATCCTGTGACATTTCTGTACAGTATGTAAAATGCAGGCAGATGTCTGGTAACTGAAGCTGTCAAGCTCCATCTTCATTCTCTATTCTAACCTCTTCATTATCCTCCTCTAACACCCTGAAGCCAGAACACACAAACACACCCGCTGTTCCATTACACCTACTAGCTCCCTCCTGTGTTTGTTTAGCCCCAGAGCCGGGGTCTCATACACACACTGACAGCTCAACCCGACACTTAACAGATATTAGAGATGAAATGACCTTCCTCGCTCCCGTACGTACAGTACTCCCACCCTCTGAATACAGCTGCAGTTCACCTCTCTAAAGAAAGAAACATTATTTTGTAGTTGTCAGAAAAAAGAAAAGGAACACACATCCTCCACTCCGGCGTGTGGAGTGCACCAGCCATTTCCAACTTTTTCTTGTTTTCCCCTGCACTTGAATAGCAATTAAATTGATTATCTCGCTCTCTTTTCCACTCACCTAGGTCTTGTGAGTGAGTGAGTACTTTTGTGTGAGAGGAAGAGGGGAAGGGGAGGAGTGACATATTTAATCGAGTAGGAGCTTCATTTCTGCTGGAAGACTTATGAAATGAGAGGCAGAGAGGGATCTTTATAAGGCTGGAATTAGAGCTGGGCTGCAAGGCTGCCTTCACTAGATCCGTTTGGGAAGTGTATGAAGTGATTCCATTATAAGAGGGAGCCTTAAAAGGAAGGGGGCCTCAGCCCAGAGGACACCTTGGGAAGGAAGGGAAGAGAGGACCTTGCTGTGTTGAGGAGCAGGAGGAAACCTTGCTGAACCAGCAACTCTCCACACAGAGAGAGAGAGAGAGAGAGAGAGAGAGAGAGAGAGAGAGAGAGAGAGAGAGAGAGATTGCAATCGGACATTTGCTCAGGGCATCACAATTACCTCCAAAATAAAGGTCATTTTTACATCACTCCAACACTCACCAAAGAAGAAAAAATAAATTGACGTTATTGTAAAGGTACATTGAAAGTGGAATGCTCATTTGTACAGTACGGACATAGGAGAAGTAGAAAAAAACATACTTTTAATTCTTAATTTCTCTGCCAGAGTTATAGAAGCAGTAATACATAGGTTAGGGACTTTGCCATCAGTGTACTTTTTGTATTGCTTATTTGAAAAATGTATTTCTTTAGCATATTAATTCTCTCCACTCTTATTGTTTGGATAAAAGGAAATAAAGACAAAATGGGAGATGATTCTTCTTCCTGGACTTGATGGGGGACATTATGGTCTCTCAGTCTATCACAAGGACATCAACTGTCCTTTCTATATCCTCTCCTCCCTCTTTCATAATGGACATGAACCTGTTGCCCTGTGTCACACAGAGAGACAATCTCCTCATCGGGCCCTCCCTAACCTCTCTCTCAGACACAAAGAGCACTCCACTCTGCGGGGCCGAACGAGCGCTCTGTTACACTCTACACAAGGGCCCCTCACTATGGTCAACAAGTGGACTATTGATTACTGCAGCCTCTCCTACACTAATTACTCTAGGGCTCAGAGAAGAGAATGAGGACACAGTTATTCTCTCTCTCTTTATCGCTCCATCTCTCCGTCTCTTGCTTTCTCTCTGTCACTCTCTCTTAGAGACTCAATATGGGCAGGAGAGGGAGAGAAGAAGGCCACTATGGTAACTGCATCAGACAAAAAACAACCACACTCTAAAAGAATGGAGGGATGATTGAATGCCTTGATTTTCTAACAGTCATTTTTACCACCCCACACTTTTAGCACATTAGCAATTTCCCAACTTGTTGTTGGACAAAAGCAGGAAAATACAGGGATTTCCAGAAAGCTCCGAGCTCCACCACAATCCTTAACTTTACAAATAGGCACAGACATGGCTTTCTGGCAGAGCTTACTTTGCTTTGACACCTGTAAGTTGTCTACTTATGGTCAGCAGGGTTTGGTCAAGGTTTAAAGTCTGTGTGGTTGTGAGTTAGTGTGAGTATGAGCTCTCCTTGACAAGACCGCCAGTGGTCAGACACATTAGCCTTCAGTATCAGAACTGTGAAAGTCTCCTGAAAATAGCTTGCAGAAGTCACAGCGACCAAACGTCAGACTCGGAGATCTATTAATGACGGGTCAACTGGCGCTCTACAGTTACTAAAGCCTGGCATTGTGGTTTGAATGATCCAGCACTGCGGAAATGTACAATTCACTCACTGCTGTAATTTTATCTCACAGCCTGAGTGAGAGAGTGAGTGAATGTGTGTAAGGGGGAGAGGGAAAGTGGAGGGATAGGAGAGGAGAGACCACTTGCACGTCGTCCCTGTAATAAATGAGCTGATGATAAGGGTAGTGCACCTTTTGAACGAATGACTGTAGTTCATTTAGCCAATGTAAATATGAGAATGACACTAGAAATGACTCATTCAAGTTGTGGTGGACATCGATAACATTTCTGTGCATTACCTTTTAAAATAATAAATGTCCAGGGATCCAGAAAAATCACATACATTTCCAACATACTTGTTTTTTAAAGACAAAGAACAACAAAACTAGAATGACACAAAAAGTTGAATGGCGAACTTGGACTTTTTGAAAATCCTCCAGGAATTTAATAATCTATTCCACACTGCATTATTCCATTCTGGCTGAGTGGATCCACTGTACTTGTCACACCCAGCATGTGTGAATTACCGTAGGTATATAACGTGTACCCTCATATTAATCTTTCGACTTTGATTGTGGATTTGCCAGGTCTGCTCGCTCTCATTTGCAAGTCAAAATATGAGATTGAAAATGAGATACATTTACCAAAGGCCACTCATACAGTGTCACATTAAAACACTATCACCACAAATAAAGCACACACACAATTCTGCACAAACACATGTGTATGCATGCGTGCGTGTGCGTGTGTCTGAGTGTGACCACACACACCAATGCAATACATTCCTTTTATTACTGTGGTTTAGTGACCTATACAATACACAGTTCATCACTGTACATCTGGATTCATAGCTGTAGAATATCTCATACAATTTCCGTCCATTTTTGTACATATTCATTCTCTGGCATAAGTTGACCATTATCCTTCCATAACTTGTCTGATAACTCACTCAGCCCACGGAGAGAACCAAGGCCAGCATCTCCATCACTACTTAGGAAAATAAAATAAAAAAGAGAATAAATATCAAAGCATAAACACATCGTCCGTCTCTGATGGTGACCGTAGTGTTTGGAGATGTAAAACCCTCCTAATGAGAGATTTGTTTTCTCCTCTAGCCAGGCAAAGCCCCAGAGTGCCCGTAAACAGGCCTGTATTAGTCTCGGCATGGAGCACGGAGCGGAGCTGAGCGGGCTGCTGCCCCTCATGCTTATTAATTCATGGAGGGGAGTCAGAGGGAGGCAGAGGAGGTAAAGGCGGTAGCTGCTAACACTGCCAGGCCAGAGCGGACTAGTGGTCTGAGCCGCGCTCCGCTTTCATATTCTAATCAGCCAGCGCAGAGCAGGAAATCTTTGCTCTACAGCCCCACCATGTTAACAGGGCACACCAGAGAGGCAACACTGCCACAAACATAACTCACAGAGAAAGAGAGAGGGAGAGAGAGTGGTAGCGAGAGAGAGAGTGAGAGGAAATCAAAAAGTAAAGTAAAAGCGAAGTAGCAAGGCCTTTGATAATGATAAAAGTTTGCTGACGACAGCAATAAAACAAGCAACAGCCCAGCCGTGAAGAGGAAAGGCGAATATGTTTTCTCCTTGTCTCATATACCAGTAGCTACTTTATGAAGCCCCCAATACATATGGTGCATTACACTAGAGACCATCGTGACCTGTTAAAATGAGGGGCGACAGCTCAGTTTAGATGCTGAATTAACCGAGAGGTAAATGAGAATCATTCCTGAACACGTTCTGAGACTTAAGTGTATTTGCTCGAATTACTGTGGTCTGAGAGAGAGACTGTACTGAGAGACTGTACTACAGGTGTAGGATCTTCATTTGATCACTTCTTTGTTGCCGAGAACTTTCCTGCACCGCATTAAATGCAGATGAGCGTCATGATTTACATAAATTTACTGAAAACCCACAATAACAGTAATGCACTTTTCATGTAGCCAACTTTTGTCCCGCTAATAGCCTAACCATCAATCAAGCAACATTATGGACTAAACATTCAAATCCCGCTGCTGCAGGATTATTTTGCTATGACAAAACTAGTCAAATGAAGATCCTGTATATAGTGTTGATATGATATTCATTTTCGTGGTTTCACGAGAGACGTGATGAGATATCTGGGGAAGATAGAGTTGTTATCACATGTCCATGGTTTGGTGTTGAGATTGTGTGTGAGCATCACTGTTTGTCTAATTGGAATTTATAGTCTTGGTATTCGTCATCATTCCCGTTTGTGTCCAATATTTTTCAGATATGTTATTTACTAAATGTCTAATTGCCAAAGGAAAATCTAGGTAAAGGGGTATTTCAAATTTTGTCAAACAACGTTATACCTTGGGAGTGTCCTCAAGTTGTGTCCATGTCTGCATATAGTTGAAGTTGGACGTTTACGTACACCTTAGCAAAATTGTAACGATTCTCGTCTGGTGAAGGAGAAGAGGATCAAAATGCAGCGTGGTAAGTGTTTGTCATAATTTAATTTAAAAACTGAACACTACACAAAATAACAACGAGGAGAAAACGAAACAGTTCTGCAAGGTGAACAGACACTACACAGAAAATGAACACCCAATACCAAAATGGGGAAAACAGGCTACCTAAGTATGATTCTCAATCAGAGACAACGATCGACAGCTGCCTCTGATTGAGAACCATACCAGGCCAAACACAGAAATATAACATAGAAAAAAGAACATAGACTACCCACCCCAACTCACGCCCTGACCAACCTAACACAAAGACATAAAAAATGAACTAAGGTCAGAACGTGACACAAATACATTTAAACTCATTGTTTTTCACAATTCCTGACATTTAATCCTAGTAAAAATTCCCTGTCTTAGGTCAGTTAGGATCACCACTTATTTTAAGAATGTGAAACGTCAGAATAATAGTAGAGAGAATTATTTATTTCAGCTTTTATTTCTTTCATCACATTTCCAGTGGGTCAGAAGTTTACATACACTCAATTAGTATTTGGTAGCATTGCCTTTAAATTGTTTCACTTGGGTCAAACGTTTCAGGTAGCCTTCCACAAGCTTCCCACAATAAGTTGGGTAAATTTTGGACCATTCCTCCTGACAGAGCTTGTAGGACATCCTTGATCGCACACACTTTTTCAGTTCTGCCCACAAATTCTCTATAGGATTGAGGTCAGGGCATTGTGATGGCCACTCCAATACCTTGACATTGTTGTCCTTAAGCCATTTTGCCACAACTTTGGAATTATTCTTGGGGTCATTGTCGATTTGGAAGAGCCATTTGCGACCAAGCTTTAACTTCCTGACTGATGTCTTGAGATGTTGCTTCAATATATCCACATATGTTTCCTTTTCCATGATGCCATCTATTTTGTGTGAAGTGCACCAGTCCCTCCTGCAGCAAAGCACCCAAACAACATGATGCTGCCACCCCGTGCTTCACGGTTGGGATGGTGTTCTTTGGCTTGCAAGCCTTCCCCTTTTTCCTCCAAAGATAATGATGGTCATTATGGCCAAACAGTTCTATTTTTGTTTTCATCAGACCAGAGGACATTTTCTCCAAAAAGTACGATCTGTGTACCTATGTGCAGTTGCAAACCGTAGTCTGGCTTTTTTATGGCGGTTTTGGAGCAGTGGCTTCTTCCTTGCTGAGCGGCCTTTCAGGTTATGTTGATATAGGACTCGTTTTACTGTGGATATAGATACTTTTGTACCTGTTTCCTCCAGCATCTTCACAAGGTCCTTTGCTGTTGTTCTGGGATTGATTTGCACTTGTCGCACCTAAATACATTCATCTCTAAGAGACATAACGCGTCTCCTTCCTGAGCGGTATGGCGGCTGCGTGGCCCCATGGTGTTAATACCTGCGTACTATTGTTTGTACAGATGAACGTGGTACCTTCAGGCATTTGGAAATTGCTCCCAAGGATGAACCAGACTTGTGGAGGTCTACAATTATTTTTCTGAGGTCTTGGCTGATTTGTTTTGATTTTCCCATGATGTCAAGCAAAGAGGCACTGCGTTTGAAGGTAGGCCTTGAAATACATTCACAGGTACACCTCCAATTGACTCAAATGATGTCAATTAGCCTATCAGAAGCTTCTAAAGCCGTGACATCATTTTCTGGAATTTTCCAAGCTGTTTAAAGGCACAGTAAACTTAGTGTAAGTAAACTTCTGACCCACTGGAATTGTGATACAGTGAATTATCAGTGAAATAATCTCTGTAAATAATTGTTGGAAAAATTACTTGTGTCATGCACAAAGTAGATGTTCTAACCAACTTGCCAAAACTATAGTTTGTTAACAATACATTTGTGGAGTGGTTGAAAAACAAGTTTTAATGACTCAAACCTAAGGGTATGTAAACTTCCGACTTCAACTGTATATTCCAGAAATCCATAAATCGTCTGCAATCTTGATTCCCGGAAATTCAGTCAAATGATAGGTTGAAAAGTGAACTCCTTAGCTAGCTGTACACTAATCCGGAGGCTTATAAGAAATCCTGCAATGCCCTCCGACGAACCATCAAACAGGCAAAGCATCAATACAGGACTAAGACTGAATGCTACTACACCGGCTCTGATGCTCGTCGGATGTGGCAGGGTTTGCAAACTATTACGGATTAAAAAGGGAAGCCCAACCGTGAGCTGCACAGTGACACGTGCCTACCAGATGAGCTAAATTACTTTTATGTGCGTTTCGAGGCAAGCAACACTGAAGCATGCATTAGAGCAAGAGCTGTTCCGGACGACTGTGTAATCACGCTCTCCGTAGCCGATGTGAGTAAGACCTTTAAACAGGTCAACATTCACAAGGCCGCAGGGCCAGACAGATTACCAGGACGTGTACTCAGAGCATTCGGCAACTGGCAAGTGTCTTCACTGACATTTTCAACCTGTCCTTGACTGAATCTGTAATACCTATAATCAAATACTGACCATATTACCTCCAGAGAGAATTATCTTTGGTTAGTCACAGCCGTGTATATTCCCCCTAAAGCCAATACCACGATGGCCCTCAAGCAACTACACTGGAGTTTATGCAAACTGGAAACCACATATCCTGAGGCTGCATGTATTGTAGCTGGGGATTTTAACAAAGCAAATTTGAGGAAAGTGCTAGCGAAGTTCTATCAACACATTGACTGTAGTACTCGCTTAGGAAAAACATTAGATCACTGCTACGTGCCTTTTCAAGATGCCTACAAAGCCCTCCCCCGCTCTCCCTTTGGCAAATCAGATCACGGCTCCATTTTGCTCCTCCCTTCCTATAGGCAAAAACTCAAACAGGAAGTACCCATGCTAAGGTCTATTCAATCCTGGTCTGACCAATCGAAATCCATGCTTCAAGATTGCTTTGATCACGCTGACTGGGATATGTTCCGGGAAGCTTCAGATAATAACACTGACATTTACACGGACACTGTGACTGAGTTCATCAGGAAGTGTATAGGGGATGTTGTTCCCATGGTGTCTATTAAACCTACCCAAACCAGAATCCATGGAAAGATGGCAGCATTCGCGCTAAACTGAAAACCTGAACCAACAATGACGAGACAGCCTACAAGGAGGAGGTGAGGGCCCTGGCGGAGTGGTGCCAGGAAAATAACCTCTCCCTCAACGTCAACAAAATTAAGGAGCTGATGGTGAACTTCAGGAAACAGCAGAAGGAGCACGGCCCTATCGTCATCAATGTGACCATAGTAGAGAAGGTGGAAAGATTCAAGTTCCTCGACGTACACATCACTGATGATCTGAAATGGTCCACCCACACAGACTGTGTGGTGAAGAAGGCACAACAGCGCCTCTTTAACCTGAGGAGGCTTAAGAAATTTGGCTTGGCCCCTAAGACCCTTGTAAACTTTTACAGATGCACAATTGAGAGCATCTTGTCAGGTTGTATCGCTGCCTGGTACGTAAACTGTACCGCCTGCAACCGCAGGGCTCTCCAGAGGGTGGTACGGTCTGCCAAACGCATCACCGGGGGCACACTGCCTGCCCTCCAGGACACCCACACTACCCAATGTCACAGGAAGGCCAAAAAGATCATCAAAGACATCAACCACCCGAGCCACGGCCTGTTCACCCCACTATCATTAAGAAGGCGAGGTCAGTACAAGTGAATCAATGCTGGGACCCATTGACTAAAAACAGCTTCTATCTCAAGGCCATCAGACTGTTAAATAGTCGTCACTAGCCGGCTACCACCTGGCTACTCAACCCTGCACCTTAGAGGCTGCCGCCCTATACACATAGACATGGAATCACTTGCCACTTTATTAATGGAACACTAGTCACTTTAAAACCTCTTAAGGATCCGCCCCTTTGTTAAATTTTCGCCTAAAATACCATACCCAATTCTAACTGCCTGTAGCTCAGGCCTTGAAGCAAGGATATGCATATTCTTGGTACCATTTGAAAGAAAACACTTTGAAGTTTGTGTAAATATGAAAGGAATGTAGGAGAATATAACACAATTGATCTGGTAAAAGATAATCCACAGAAAAAAAACGTTATTTTGTATTGTTTTTGTACCATCATTTTGAAATGCAATAGAAAGGCCATAATGTATTATTCCAGCCCAGGTGCACTTTAGATTTTGGCCATTAGATGGCAGCAGTGTATGTGCAAAGTTTTAGACTGATCCAATGAACCATTGCATTTCTGTTAAAAATGTTGTATCAAGACTGCCCAAATGTGCCTAATTTGTTTATTAATAACTTTTTATGTTCAAAATTGTTCACTCTCCTCAAACAATAGCATGATATTATTTCACTGTAATATCTACTGTAAATTGGACAGCGCAGTTCGATGAACAAGAATTTAAGCTTTCTGCCAATATCAGATATGTCTAAGTCCTGGGAAATGTTCTTGTTACTTACAACCTCATGCAACCCCGTGGATGGGACACCGATCCCGAAGTTAACAGCTTCTACCCCCAAGCCATAAGACTGCTGAACAGTTAATCAAATGGCTACCCAGACTATTTGTATTGACCCCTTTTTTTTACGCTGCTACTACTCACTGTTTATTATCCATGCCTAGTCACTTTACCTTTACCTACATGTACATATGACCTCAATTACCTCGACTAACCCGTACCACCACACATTGACTCGGTACTGGTACCCTCTATATATAGCCTCCTTATTGTTATTTTATTACTTTTTTTACTTTAGTTTATTTAGTTAATAAATCTTTTGCAAATATTTTCTCACAAAAAATGTATTTTAATGTTTTGTTCTCTATCTTTGAATTCAGATATTAATTTCATGTCATCTAATTAGCATTGGTAATTTGCTAGCGAGGCTGCTAAATCGCAAATTCAAATTTGATTCCTGATTTTGGCCGTGTTACCACGAGACCTGACAGTATTCCCTCGAGATTGGCCCCAATTACCACAAGAACTTGCGGGATCACATTCAAAGCAGAAAGCTAATTTGAATCTGTAGTTTCGTAAATTAACAATGCTAAATAGATGAAACTAAATGGATATATTTATTCCAGGATGTAGAACGAGACATGTACAGCTAGCTTTCCTATTCCTTCTGGGAATCAAGACTGCAGAGGTTTTTATCAATTTTTAGGCCACTACTAAGGTATAAAAAACATTTGACAAAATACCATTCCTTTCTTTGGTTTGTGTTGAAAACAATTTAGAGAGGATTTGAGGACATTGATCTTATGAATTAGTAAAAGATGGACCTGGATTGTACACCTCTCATCTATTATAATCCAAACATCACAGTTCTATCAACACTCTGTCCTGTCATGCATTGAGTTTAGCCTCAGCCTTTAGTCAAGCACTGCCACACCATTAGAACTAATGTGAGCTATTCAAATTAAAACCCTTAGAAAGAGAGAGAGGGAATCAAAAAAGCTATATTACAGAGATCACGCCAAAAAGCAGCATTTTAAAAATCAATACCAAAGATTTCAGTAAAACTCTCATGTATCATTGAAAAGTAGCCGTGAGTTTATTACCTTTTTACTGTAAGGAAGAACTTTGATACAGGTTCACTTTTGATTTTGTGATGAGCAGTCATTATTATGGCTGATACAATTTCTTAGACTTCTGAATCCATAACAAAGGAATCAGACGCTGTTTCAGCACTCTGCCGAGTTAAGGGGGAAAACAGAGACATATCAAAGTTTGAATCGGCCATTATGACTACTGTCTACCAATAAGCATGACTACGGCTAATTTAAGGAGCATGTAAGGGTTTTTGGAACAATGGGTCATAATATTATTTTTAATATCCTTCCCATACTCTCTTTACTGTGTGTTGATTCTGGGAACAACCAAAATGATCCATCTCCTCCCACATGTCAGAGTAATGGAGACAGACAGTAATGGTGGCAGTAAACTTCTGGCTGACTCCTTCGAGAGGAGAGGGAAAGAGTGGTGGGAGAGAGGGGAAGAGTGGCGAGAGAGAGGAAGAGAGTGGTGGGAGAGAGGGGAAGAGTGGAGAGAGAGGAGGAGAGTGGTGGGAGAGAGGGGAAGAGTGGCGAGAGAGAGGAAGAGAGTGGTGGGAGAGAGAGGAAGAGTGGAGAGAGAGGAAGAGAGTGGTGGGAGAGAGGGTAATAGAGAGAGAGAGGAAGACCGTTGTGGGAGAGAGGGAAAGAGTGGAGAGAGAGGAGGAGAGTGGTGGGAGAGAGGGGAAGAGTGGAGAGATTGTGGGGATATGATTCACAGTGAGTACTACAACAGGACAAGGGAGTGTTATTGATGGAGCTGTGTAGGTCTCTGTCGTCCCTCAGGCCTCTAGTTCAAACTGAAGAAGTGTTATCTGGAATGGCATTCAGTGTAATACAAACACACGTATACACAGGCCTCAAGCACGTGCATGCAAACACACTCGCACTCAAACATGCACGTGCACACCCATGCACACACACAGAGAGAATGTAATACACACAAACAGACACAATTTCCATATTTACTGCTGGGTGAGGAAGGAGAAAGGAGAGGAACAAAACTCATAAATAAATGACAATGCACAGCTTGCCCTGAAAATAGAAGTCTAATTTTGTGTTTGCATTATATTCAGCTGGTAAAATGTAATCTCCCTTTTAATACCCTCCATTGTTTAAACAGGAGAGAGGTTGCTGAAAAATAACATTAAGAATGCAACCTTATGAAAATCGATTTGGGAATGAAAAATATTATCTCTGCTTGGTTGTTTATTAATGCAACTTCAGGCATATCAACACTATCTACAGAAAAATCTAAGGAAAATGTTTGGTTTTTTGTCATCTTTTTTAATGGGGAAAGGCTGCAGGACGGGGTGTAGCAACATGTAAAGTTATTGAAGATAAATGCCAAAAAGTGTAAATGTTTGCACCATTGTTTTGAATAAGATTAGAATCAAAACGTATCTGAATAGAAAGTGGTTATCACCACTACATATGTATACTGTGGGTATTTTTTTTTGCAAATACAGAAAATGCAACTGCATTTCCTTCCACTGTAACCTCCTGTTGTAGTAATTAACCACCCAAAGCAGCACCAAACACACATTCTTAATGGCTGCATATAAGTGACATAGATTGACTGCTATAGGATAGGTCATACTGGTGAGAAACACTCTAGGGAACACTAATACGCCTCTCGAAAACATCATCAAAAATACATAGTTGACAGCAGAAAGCAGACTTGTTTTTTTCTTCTTCAGGTAAATGAATTAAAATGCTTTTACTAACTAAACAATTACTGTGGTTTTAACTGTACCAAATAAGCAATCATGTCCTTAAGCGGTGAGAATAGATTGTTCCACAGAAGATTTACTGTACAGTATGTGTTGTGAGACCAGAGGTATTGAGTAAAGATGACTAATGCGATTTTTTGTTGTTGTGAGGGAACTGATAAATTGTACCTCTGTGGACCATTGGGCTGTTGGGCTGTGTGGCTGGATCCTAGCTGCCCGCTGTATTATATCATACTGTAAATGGCTGAGCCACAGAAGGCAGACTAGACTAATCACTTGGGTTGGTAAGCCAATCCTCCACGGACACGCACCGCAAGTATGAAAGTGTGTCTGTAGCCTCGATTATTTATTCATTTTGTTTGATTCAGGGGCAATGTTCCTCTGTTGGATTACCGCGTCGACTCCCTATCTGGTGAGAACACTGGCACCCTGCCCTCTGTTTAAGATATCAAAGATTTGCGGCGTCTCATTGCCTGGCGTTGGCTCGCCTTTGGGGAGTTTCACTAAACATGAAATGGATCAAGCCACAGCGATGTTGAGAGAGAGGGAGGGAGACGGAAAGAAAGAGCATGGGGACGGAGGGAGAGAGAGAAAAATGAAAAGACGTAATGGGTTCTTCTGTTTCAGAGGAAGAAGTGCTGTCGCTGCCTCCAGAAGCTACAGTTGCATCTTCCCTCTGCTCTGAGAGCCTGGTGGTCTCAGGAGAACCAGGCTGTGGGGACGGAGGCTAGAAGTTATCACCAGAGAGGACGGTGTCTGTGTGTTTCTGTAATCTGTGTATATTAGTTACGGCAGATTAATACATTTCCTCGCTTTAGTTTTGTTTCACCATTATGATTGTCACGTTCCTGACCTGTTTTCTCTTGTTTTGTATTTATTTAGTATGGTCAGGGCGTGAGTTGGGTGGGTTGTCTATGTGTTGTTTTCTATGTTGGGGTTTTGTGTGTTCGGCCTGGTATGATTCTCAATCAGAGGCAGCTGTCAATCGTTGTCCCTGATTGAGAATCATACTTAGGCAGCCGGGGTTTCACGTGTGTTTTTGTGGGTGTTTGTATCTCGTGTCAGTGTTCGTGCCACACGGGACTGTTTTCGGTTTGGTTACGTTTGTTGTTTTGTATCTTGAAGTGTTCTGTTTTACTTTCATTAAATAATGAACACTAACCACTCTGCGTTTTGGTCCTCTCCTTCTGTCAGCGAGGACAGCCGTTACAATGATGTACAAAAACGCGTCTGATTAATAAACCAACAGCCAGGATTTTTTCCATTCCAGGAACCAACTCAGGCTGATGTCATTGTAAAATGACAGGAACAGATTGCATACCGCTTGTACTTGTGTAATGCTAATGAGGAGGCCTAATGGCTGACGGTATTCCCACAATCAGGATATAAGGCAACTTGAGGAAAACCAAGAGGCTAGGAACTCTTTTCCGTACAAACCTTACCTCAAAAATGTCACATCTTTTGTTACAAACCAATGATACACAGCCCCATGGACGGACACCACCTCTCCTACTCTAACCTGAGCAAACACAGCATCCATCATGGCCGCCGTCCGTCTGACCCAATGTGAAGGTGTTCTTATCTCCGAGCTCCTCTGATCAAAACAACCAGATCTGTATCCTCTATCCTCCAAAACGGAACCAATCCACAATCACCTCTGCATAATGGCTTGGGATAATCACTGGAGACCCTGGGGCTAATACCACACTGGGTTTCTGATTTCTCCCCTAAATCGCCATAAAGCATCCTCAAGCATCCTCCTGACTTCAGATAGATTACCTGTCTGTGCATTAAGCATAACTTAGACCACGTCTGAGACCACAGAAGACGCCAGCACACTGGCTGCTTAAGAGGGAGACGCTACATCTAGCTCCATCCTTGGCCTCTTCAAAACCACAGGGCTATTACGGCTGCCTGTTAAAAGCTTTGAGAGAGCGAGACGTCCACTCCACATAGTCAAAGTCAGAGGGGAAACAGAGGGGAAAGCGAAGCGCCCCATGCCAAGGTGACTGAACCCATTTGTCTCTCTGTCTCCATCCTGCATCCACTTCTGATGCAACCAGTCCGAGATCTCTAGAGCTGTTTTACAACAACTTCATTAACTGCTTTGAGATGAAGAACGTTGTACTTTGTTCTCAGCATTGTGGGAGTAGAAGGTGGAGGGTAAACAGCACTATCTTGGTGTAGTACCTGCGAGTCAAAGGTCACATTACACTTGGAACTTTGCTCTCAAAGTTAAAACTCTTCATCTTGATATTGGCAACTATAATAGAGATAGGAGTATAGCATCACAATTGCAATGTATTGACTCCAATGTAAAGGCAAGGAAGAGGATCAAACCTTTGGGAAAGAAATGCTAAGTGATCAGTTGGTATGCCCTGCATTGGCTTATGTCCCCTGACTGTGTTTGAGAGAGTGTAGGCTACATGAAAGAAGAAGAGTCAGTAGGGAAGATTGGACATTAAGAGAGGAGGGGTTCAAATCTAATAAACAGGAGCCACCCCCGGATCAATGGCCTCGATTGGAAGGTGATGGTTTTCAAATTATAACCAGCCTGCTCATTATTGGCTGAGTAAGCGTCCACTCGCTACTTCCCCCTCTTTCCTGTTCCTATAGAGGAGTGGGGATCAATGGTGAAGGATGCCTTTTACCCAGTGCGTGCACACACACACACCCTGTCCATAACACTCTCTGAACCCATAAAACGAGAACGGATCAGTGGCGTGTGTGTCTGTGTATGTATATGTGTGTGTGGTAGGTGGCGGGAGGAGGGCGGGGAGGGGAGCGAATGGCGATGTTCCCCCGCTTACATGAACAATGGCTCAATTAGAGGTCCCTGTTGATGTTATGCGATTGCTTTTCTTATGCTAATCTGTACACTAAATGCTCCTCGGTAAGGGGCCAGCGCTCTCTCAGGTTAGCTCGCCATTTCATTATCTAGTCACGTGTAAGCAGCCCAACGCATCGACCGCCACCGTATATCATGTTCATGGGGAGGGATAAAAGTGCCCCGCTGATACGTAAGTGATTTCGGGGATCGTTTTCATCTCTTTTGGTAAAACCTCCCATTATCAATCAAACATCTCTCCCCATTGACGGCGGCCATGTTGGATTGCTGAGGTGTGTGTGATTTGGAGGAATGTGTTGTGCTGTGGTGAGAGGAGGGGAGGAATCTGATCTGAATGTGGAGAAGCTATAGAGAGAGGCTAGTTTTCTGTGTGGAAAATATTCACATACGTCTTGATTCCACATGTGGGTCAACAGGAAGGTCAAAGTAAAACCTGATCAGAATCCATAAGGAATTCTAACAGTAATTAGAATCAAGGGGTTGGAGGTAGCACCGCACCGCTCTGCATTACGCCAAACTGATTTTAAGATTATATGAACATAACTTGATGCTAATAAACAGCCAAGGGGACTTTAATCGTGTTATTCAATCTGAAAACAGGAGCTGTGAGCTCTGAGTAATGATATACACACTGTCAGTCCCCACTGTTTTACTGTGGGAGTTGACGTTAACAGGTACTCACATATCCTCCTCAGCCCCATTTGAACCCCACTTTGCAGATTGAGTCAAATTCCATTCCGAGGGAAAACACTTTCCCTGATGTGATGTGGAAAAACCCACAGAGAGAGAAGTCAATGAGCACATAAACACGTATGCTTTAATGTCACTAAGCAACTCCTATTATCATATGTAATCTCATGTGAAAGTTGGCCTGAACTATCCACACAAATGATATGGCATGGAGTGTCTGTATTGTGTGTATGTCTGCGAGGGGGTGGTAGTGGTGACGGAGTGTGTGTGTGTGTGTGTGTGTGTGTGTGTGTGTGTGTGTGTGTGTGTGTGTGTGTGTGTGTGTGTGTGTGTGTGTGTGTGTGTGTGTGTGTGTGTGTGTGTGTGTGTGTGGTTGCAGGCGTTTTATCTGAATGCAGAGATGTGTTCCCATTATAAAATAAGAGGCTGGGTGGAACAGGACCTTGATGTAAGTGGGGACCGCTTGCAGTAAATAAAGCACTCATCTCTTAGACTCTCAGGCAAAGGCCCAAGTACTTCTCCACTCCTCTTTAGCTCTTTAGCTCTCTTTCCAGCTCCCTTTACCCTCCGTTTCATCTGTTCCCTGCTCTCTCTTTCTCTCTCTTCCCATCTCAGCTTTCTCTTTCCCTCATGCACCCTTTCCCCTCTCTATCTCCACCCCACTCTCCCCCCTCTCTCTCTCTCCACTTATCCGGGGGATACCACTGCCTATCTGTCGTTACTGTAATCAACACAATGGAGTTTCTGTCCTCAGCCACACTGACTCTCCCTAGCCATCGCCCATCGCCCCCGGGGTACAGAGTGGGAGACGAGAGAGAGGCTGGACCTGCCAATCATTGAATCATCACCTCTATGGAATATAACAAATGGATGGGAGAGAGAGAGAGCGAGAGAGCGAGAGAGCGAGAGCGAGAGAGAGAGAGAGAGAGAGAGAGAGAGAGAGAGAGAGAGAGAGAGAGAGAGAGAGAGAGAGAGAGAGAGAGAGAGAGAGAGAGAGAGAGGAAGTTTCTCTTTTAACACAGTGGTTGAATAATGGCCCCAGGCTACAAAGCTCTTACCAGTGGTTACTCCCCTGACCGCTCTCGTTTATGGCCAGACAGAAGAGACCACCTGTAATTACCTGTTAGCTGGAGTAACTGACCTCAGGGCACAGAGTGACAATGTACTGAACTGTAGTGTGAAAGCTGCATTGGATGAGTTTGACTACACAAGAAGACAACTTGGTACGGTGGACAGGCATAGAGTTTTATGAAACTACTCAAACAGTATTAAACAAAACAGTATCACATAAGTATTAGTAAGATAAGCATATGTAGTTGTAGGGTAAATTATTAGAATGTTAACCCTTTACACTTGTACCCGTATATACGGGTTGAAAAGGAAGATGTCAAACATTCTTTGTCACATGCGTCAAATACAACATGTGTAGACCTTACCGGGAAATGCCTACTTACAAGCCCCGAACCAACAGTGCAGATTTGGACATTATTAAGTGCCTGAATTGGAATGTAATGGCTGTACAGTAACATGCTATACATGATGTCAGATCTCAGGCTCTGCACTTCACAGCTCTGTATGGGTTTTGACTGACAGCCGTTCTGAACTTTAGCACCGCACACGACAAGAGGTTGCCCCCATCCCTCCCGCTAATAGGGCAACTTTAGAAAATGTTTTGTTGACTGAGTAAGGGAAATGCTGTAAGTCAAGAGGACTCAATGTGTTCTGAAAGATGAGATGTTGAAGATTATTTTAAATAGCGCTTTGATGTCATACAAGCAAGCCAAAAACCTGAGTCCAAATCTGCACCCTACATTTCCAAATCATAAAACTCATGTCATATACAGTGTCAATGTTAATGATCACTATGTTTTAATGACAAGATGACATGTCGTCATACACTGGGTTGTTTTTTGTTTATTGTGAAGAAAATTCACTGCAGGACACACAACTGAATGCAGTCATGACTCCTTTCTAGGCCACCAAAAGTATTATCTGTTTCTCTGAATTGCCTTGAGAAAGCCGAACACTGTAAGATCGTATTTTATAATTTAGCTAGTCATTTTTGCAATAGAACAACTTACAAATGATGCCCACCTGACCCAGATTGTGATTTACACTACCATTCAAAAGTTTGGGGGCACTAAGAAATGTCCTTGTATTTTAAAGAAAAGCTAATTTTTTGTCCATTAAAATAACACCAAATTGATCGGAAATACAGTGTTGACATTGTTAATGTTGTAAATGACTATTGTAGCTGGAAATGGCAGATGTTTTATGGAGTATCTACAGAGGCGTACAGAGGCCCATTATCAGCAACCATCACTCCTGTGTTCCAATGGCACGTTGTGTTAGCTAATCCAAGTTTATCATTTTAAAAGGCTAATTGATCATTAGAAAACCATTTTGAAATTATGTTAGCACAGCTGAAAACTGTCGCCCTGATTAAAGAAGGAATAAAACTGGCCTTCTTTAGACTAGTTGAGTATCTGGAGCATCAGCATTTGTGGGTTCGATTACAGGCTCAAAAGGGCCAGAAACAAAGCACTTTCTTCTGAAACTCGTCAGTCTATTCTTGTTCTGAGAAATGAAGGCTATTCCATGCGAGAAATTGCCAAGAAACTGAAGATCTCGTACAATGCTGTGTACATACAGAACAGAACAGCACAAACTGGCTCTAACCAGAATAGAAAGAGGAGTGGGAGGCCCCGGTGCACAACTGGGCGTTTTATTGCTTCTTTAATCAGGGCAACAGTTTTCAGCTGTGCTAACATAATTGCAAAAGGGTTTTCTCATGATCAATTAGCCTTTTAAAATTATAAACTTGGAGTAGCTAACACAACGTGCCATTGGAACACAGGAGCGATTGTTGCTGATAATGGGCCTCTGTACGCCTCTGTAGATATTCCCAAAAAATCAGCTGTTTCCAACTACAATATTAATTTACAACATTAACATTGTCTACACTATATTTCTGATCAATTTTATGTTATTTTAATGGACAAAAAAAGAGCTCTTCTTTCAAAAACAAGGACATTTCTAAGTGACCCCAAACTTTTGAGCAGTAGTGTATAATGGACTGTTTTTGGATTGCGTAAACAACAGCAACTGTGTGACGGTGGGGATGCATGGTTGTGTTCCAAACAAAACAACTACAAGTGTTGATTGATTTGATTTGTGCTTTCTCTAGTTCCTAAATGGCACAGCTAGGAGAGCTCAAACAAGTAACTACCTTGTAGTTGAAGACTCTTCTTTGAGACATAAAAGTGCATTGAAATTGCTTAAGAACAGTGCACACTTTGGAGAGGTGTGTGGCCACTTAGAGACACCAGTTAGTCCTCTCACTCAAACCCTTGTAAATGTTTTGTCTTATGTTGCACCTGCCCCACATTTTCCAGGAATAGTCTTATTATGTTAATGAATGTATACAGAATATTTTCAGATTTCGTTATGAACAAATGGGGCGAAAAGTACAGTAAATGTATAACGCACATAAAATCAACAGTATAATGTTTGGATTCAGTCTTGTGTTAAGAGTACTGTTGTGTACTCACATTTGGTCTAATAATCTTCCCATTATCTCCAAAATGTCCCCTTTCAATTGATACAATGGTTATGCATTTTCATATTTCTTCTGTATGAAACATTTCAATTTAGCTCTATCCATATAGACCAATTCCAACAAGTGTAAAGGGTTAAGAAAATAACACTTACCATATGACTGCATAAGAGAGAATAAACTTTGGAGAAAAAAATGAATTCATACTGCTCGGAGGGGATATTGCTCAGAATTGATCCACACTAAGGTGTGAGGTCTCTCTTTCCTCTACCAGTTTTGACAAATGTTAATGCTTATTTTCCTAATAGTGTTCTGCTTGCTGCAAAACCTTCCCCATTACCTCCTGCAAAATGGCCGACGCAGAGCAAGGGATTAACTAAGCACACATTTAGGGCTGCAGAAAAATGGACACCTCCACAGATTTATTGGCATTTATTAGAGTTGTTCTTGTTTAAAGCATAAAACCTCCCACTAAATGCATAATTGAATGGGCTGTTTCTCTGGCTCGCGCAAACCATTAGCGAGAAAATTTATGTATTTAATACATTAGAATAGAAAATGAATTTAAAAAGAAAAAGCCATGAGGGAACACATTATCTTTCCTGTCGGCAGTTTTCGAGTTCAATATTTGGCAGGCTCGTCAGTAAATGAAATAATTATTTCAATTATTGTACAGCATTAAATTATAGTTTGTGGAGAAAGTGGTGACAGGTCTGCAGAGCTATAACACTTCCCCTGCCTCTGACTCCTCTGTCAGTTTTAATGAAGAAACCTCTCCACATTACAGTGAGAAAGAGTGTGAGCGAGAGAGAAGAGGAGGAGAGAGAGAAAAAAGAGAGAGACTGGGGGAATTCTTAGTCCACAGTTTCTTGTAATTTCCTATTCACGTGACATGCTTAATGGTATTGTAGCAGACTTATGGATAGCGCCCTCCCTATGCTATAGAAGGTGTTAGGGAATTCTCACTGCCTGCGAATAACTTATTTTTCACCTCGCTCCCACCATATGTCTTGGCTTTCTGAAGGTAAATGCTGTTGGCCTTGAACAACGAGGTTCAATGCTAAATTTAGTAAATAACGGTTAGAGCTAAAATATACTCCAAGCCTTGCTGTACAATTCTATTTGACATAGACCTCACAGATGCATTATTTTCTGTGATGTTGTACATTGGACAGTGTGGCTGATGGATTCAAAGCACTTCACATAGATTTTTCCAATCCTCCCACTCTCGCCTTGTGTGACGCGTGTGGAAATATACCACCAGCCGCTAAAGCCCTATCAAGGAGCCTCCTAATGTTTGCATTAGCCCCCCTGCTAGATGCCCTGTCCTCCTGCACACAGGAGAATGCACTCTATAAATAGCCAATGAGGGGTGGGCCTCTTTAAGCCAATGGATCCCATCCATGCCGCCCATTTAACTCCATCCCCTCCATACAGATACCAGACCTCTGATCCCTGCAGCATTTAACCAAATTAAAACCAACCTTAATTAGCCAGACAACACCCAGCTGATAGAAGCATGAAAACCAGCCCTCGCCCAAGGACACGGCAGTGTAAAAGGACTAGCATGAGCTTAAAAAAGTAGCGGCACCAGTAAGGCCTATCCTTCATTTGTATTTCGCTAATGTGCCATCCCCTCTCACTGTACGTGGCCCACTGCTCCCAACACACGGTGAGCAATTACTAACACTCAACCTCCATACTGCACTTCATCAACGTGGCAACACCAGGGGAATAAATTCCTGAACAATACAGCAGGAATAATTCATATATTGGTCAACCAACACAACTAATGGACAAAGCGGTGTTTAGCGCCTGGAGTCACATGACATTTTGCCAAGGTTACGCTGTCTGAGAGAAATACCAAGTGGAGGGGCAGAGATATCCAGGATGCAATGCAGCAGTGCCGTCTCCTCAGAGTTTCAAAATGCACTATTGGGAGATGGATCGCAAGGCAAAGTGAAACATACAGTGGTGTATTAATGAAATGTATTGGTCATCTCCCTCACTGAACATGGTCTAAAATATGTTTCAGATTCACACCTGTCTACAATGTCTGAAAAATGTTTGTTTATGTATTCATGAACAAACAATCCCATTTTACCTGGCTTGCGATATAATGTATTGTCATGGCTGTTGGAAAAAGAGGACCAAGGTGCAGCGTGGTCAGCGTACATGTTCCTTTATTAAACAAGACGCCGAAACAAAACAATAAACACTACAAAAACAAACCGTGAAGCTCAAAGGCTATGTGCCCTAAACAAAGTCAACTTCCCACAAATACAGGTGGGAAAAAAGGCTACCTAAGTATGGTTCCCAATCAGAGACAACGATAGACAGCTGTCCCTGATTGAGAACCATACCTGGCCACAACATAGAAATAGAAAATCATAGAAACACAAAACATAGAATGACCGCCCCAACTGACAGTACCCCCCCCCCTCCCCCCAAAGGTGCGGACTCTGGCCGCAAAACCTAAACCTATAGGAGAGGGTCTGGGTGGGCATCTATCCGCGGCGGCAGCTCAGGTGCGGGACGCAGACCCTGCTCCACCGCTGGCTCACTTTGGTGGCACCTCTAGTGCGGGGACCCTCGCCGCCGACCCCGGACTGGGGACCCTCGTAGCGGGCCCCGGACTGGGCACCCTCGCTGGGGACCCCGGACTGGAGGCCGTCGCTGGAGGCTCCGGGCTGGAGGCCGTCTCTGGAGGCTCCGGGCTGGAGGCCGTCTCTGGAGGCTCCGGGCTGGAGGCCGTCTCTGGAGGCTCCGGGCTGGAGGCCGTCTCTGGAGGCTCCGGGCTGGAGGCCGTCTCTGGAGGCTCCGGGCTGGAGAACGTCTCTGGCGGCTCCGGGCTGGAGAACGTCTCTGGAGGCTCCGGGCTGGAGAACGTCTCTGGAGGCTCCGGGCTGGAGACCGTCTCTGGAGTGGAGAGACACACAGGAGGCCTGGCTCTGGGAGCAGGCACAGGACTCACCAGGCTGGGGAGACATACAGGAGGCCTGTTCCTTGGCCGAGGCACCGGATACACTGGGCCGTGGAGGCACACTGGCGGTCTCGAGCACAGAGCTGGCACCACACCTCCTGGCTGGATGCCCACTTCCACCTGGCAAATGCGGGACGCTGGCACCGAGCACACCGGCCTGTGAATGCTCGGCCGAGACACAGTGCGCATCATCCCATAGCACGGGGCCTGACCAGTCACATGCTCGCCACGGTAAGCACGGGGAGTTGGCTCAGGTCTCCAACCTGACTCAGCCACACTCCCCGTGTGCCCCCCCAAAAAAATGTTTTGGGGCTGCCTCTCGGGCTTCCTTGCCAGCCTTGTTCCCTCATAACACTGCCGCTCCGCCTTAGCTGCCTCCAGTTCCTCCCTTGGACGGCGATACTCCCCAGCCTGCCTCCAGGGTCCCTTACCGTCCAGGATATCTTCCCATGTCCAGGAGTCCTCTCTACCACGCTGCTTGGTCCTTTGGTGGTGGTGGGAAGTTCTGTCACGGCTGTTGGAAAAAGAGGACCATGGTGCAGCGTGGTGAGCGTAAGACGCCGAAACAAAACAATAAACACTACAAAAACAAACCGTGAAGCTCAAAGGCTATGTGCCCTAAACAAAGTCAACTTCCCACAAAGACAGGTGGGAATAAAGGCTACCTAAGTATGGTTTCAATCAGAGACAACGATAGACAGCTGTCCCTGATTGAGAACCATGCCCGGCCAAAACATAGAAATAGAAAATCATAGAAACACAAAACATAGAATGCCCACCCCAACTCACGCCCTGACCAAACCAAAATAGAGACATAAAAAGGATCTCTAAGGTCAGGGCGTGACATGTATATTAGTGATGGGGGGGGAAATCGTTACAGTTACATATCGGGATATTATTTTTTATTATATAACGTATCGTATCATTTTGACAATATAGACGTATTATTTTTGTGCTAGTTGGCTGTACTAGCACCAAAACTCTGTGTGCTTGTCCTCCGTGTTCTTTTTGGAATAGGAAGCTAATTGGTTTTGAGCACTTTTATTTCCATGACCAATCAAAACTTGTTTTCTCATGGCTCTCTCTTGTCCCTTTGCAGCAGACATATGAGTAATATGTTTGGAACATTGAATCGCAATAAAATCACAATATCAAATTACAATACATATGGAATCGTCATAATCGCAATACATATTGTATTGTAATGGTACCTAAGCATTGTGATAATACCATATTGTGAGGTCCCTGGCAATTCCCAGCCCTACTGTATATCGTGGCAAATGTTTCATTCTTTAGGCCAATTTGTTTCAGGATGCAGTCAATCGCTTCCAATGGTGAAACAATGGAGCGTTGCGATCCATGAATTGGATGCATGTTCCCTGGATCAGAGCAGCCTGTGCATCACTCTGTACAGTAGCCCATTTGTCTCCATTGTCACCTTTGACCTGGAGGCAAATGGTGATAAAAGCACCCTTCATTGCATTGGACAATAAAAACGATAGGCAGCTTCTCGAGTCAAACGGCACAGTAAACAAACATAAATAAAAGAGAGTGGGAATCAATGGAAGAGACTCTGTAAAAACAGGCCCAGCACTGAGCACATACCAGACCTAGAGCAGCACTGAGCACATACCAGACCTATAGCAGCACTGAGCACATACCAGACCTAGACCAGCACTGAGCACATACCAGACCTAGACCAGCACTGAGCACATACCAGACCTATAGCAGCACTGAGCACATACCAGACCTAGACCAGCACTGAGCACATACCAGACCTAGACCAGCACTGAGCACATACCAGACCTAGAGCAGCACTGAGCACATACCAGATCTATAGCAGCACTGAGCACATACCAGACCTAGAGCAGCACTGAGCAAATACCAGATCTAGAGCAGCACTGAGCACATACCAGACCTAGAGCAGCACTGAGCACATACCAGATCTAGAGCAGCACTGAGCACATACCAGATCTAGAGCAGCACTGAGCACATACCAGATCTAGACCAGCACTGAACACATACCAGACCTAGACCAGCACTGAGCACATACCAGACCTAGAGCAGCACTGAGCACATACCAGACCTAGAGCAGCACTGAGCACATACCAGACCTAGACCAGCACTGAGCACATACCAGACCTAGACCAGCACTGAGCACATACCAGACCTAGAGCAGCACTGAGCACATACCAGACCTAGACCAGCACTGAGCACATACCAGACCTAGAGCAGCACTGAGCACATACCAGATCTAGAGCAGCACTGAGCACATACCAGACCTAGAGCAGCACTGAGCACATACCAGACCTAGACCAGCACTGAGCACATACCAGACCTAGACCAGCACTGAGCACATACCAGACCTAGAGCAGCACTGAGCACATACCAGACCTAGACCAGCACTGAGCACATACCAGACCTAGAGCAGCACTGAGCACATACCAGATCTAGAGCAGCACTGAGCACATACCAGACCTAGAGCAGCACTGAGCACATACCAGACCTAGAGCAGCAGTGGAACACACAGTTAAAATTTAAACCATGGTTCCTCTAGCAAAACAAATGATACAGATCATAATCAAAATACAATCACAGTGTATCAAGGTAATAACATTGCTATATTAAGATGCATATTATTTAACAATGCCGAAGACGTAGTTCTGAAACCATATCTGTCTAACGATACTACATCTAACCCAGTTCTTTATCTGGGCTCTCTGTCTGGGCTCTCTTTTACTCTGCTGTGAACTGCATATTCAAGGAATGAGGAAAGATAAGGTTTACTTTTGCTTCCTTGTTGCTCTTCATAGAATGTTTACATTATTCTGACCTTACTTTTTAACAGATGAGAATCCATATGATTATAGCTTTCTCTCTCTCTCTCTCTCTCTCTCTCTCTCTCTCTCTCTCTCTATATATATATATATATATATATATATATATATATATATATATATATACTGTATATATTAATAAAATCCACATACATATTTATTTTTTTCATGGGTCCTGTGATTCATATTGACTGAAATCTAGTATTGGTGATTATATTAAGAGATTGTACAATATTTTGTTTATTGTAATACAGAGTACAACATCATTCTGGGAAGTGTTTATAAGAAGTAATGTTTTACATACTTCAGAAACCAGTTGAACTTGAACTATTTGCAGAACGTAAGGCAACACAACCAGACAGGGTTTCAACTATCCTCCTGGACTCCTAAGTACAGGATATAATTCCTCCGTTCATTTGAACTCAGTCACTACTATACAGTAGATGGAAAAATTATTTCTACAGTGATATAATATGTAACCATTGTAACTTGTTATTAAACATATCTTCTTTACAGTTCAGGTGCTGAGATACATCAGCTCCACAGACTCTATCTGGTTCATTGAACATTATTGAGAACTGAAATGGAAACCATCAACAACCCAGAGTTCTTGAGGTAAGTGAAACTACTAGCTATTATCATTTACATATATAAAATCTAATAAAAAAATAAATACACTTGATTTTATAAAAACTTTTTTCCTGGAATGATCATAATTCTAATCATAATAATCTAAGGGATTATGACTACCATGCAGGGACTTCACACTGAATGGTGACCATCCTCCAAGATTGAAAGAGACGATCAGTAGACACAGCTATAAGAATATTTTGAAGATAAATACACAACGCAGAGGATGAGAGGACGAGAGCACTAGAGTACTAATGGTCAATAGCGAATTGTAAATAGGAGTTGGGTTTCAGTTCAACATCTTTTAAGGATCTGTGGAATGTCACTCCTGAATTCAGAGCGACGTGTACTACGACGTGTACTACGTGTGCCACATTTTCATTGGTCTGTACATTGAGTCGGGGGCAGGATACTTGTTATTGGCCAAGTTGTACTGCAAGGACTTCTGATTGGTCAACCCCAGGCTAGGGTGGCGGGTTATAAATGGCATCCTGTTCCTTTGTTTGGTGGAGAAAAGCTGAGGACAGGGGAGACTGACATCTGAACATCTACCTCCCAGCATAACATCTTGATTTGTCCTCTATGAATAAACCCATTTTTCTCCCCCTGATATGCTTTGGAGTTTGTGTTATTGAAGAATAACATAACTTTGCTAACACAGCATAGTGAACAACCCAGCGCCACCTGCAAGGTACCTGTTTTAGACCAAGTGGAAAGACATGGATGGGAGGGATGGAGTCAGGAAATGGACCATAGGAAAACACGACCCCTGCCAGAGGAACAAGACCCTGCTGATCCAAAGAGCGGTTGGGGCAGGGAAGACCACACTAGTCAACGCTATGGTCAACTTCGCCATCAGAGGTAAGTGGGAGGATACCGCCAGGTTCCAAATCACAGAACGTTTCAAAGACAGAGAGACGTGCTAGGCTCACAATCCTAGAACCAATTCTGTGACAGCCTATGAGATCTTCGGCTGGGAGGACGCCGACTTGCCTTTCTTTCTCACCATCATTGATACACTTGGGATAGAGAACAGAGATGGACTCAGACCTTTGATAAAGAAACTAAGAATGCTGCAGGAAGAGGAGAGAGTGGACGACATCGATGCAGTCTCCCACGTGGTGAAGGCAACGCAGAATCGTCTGACAGAACATCAGAGAAACATCTTTGGCGCGTTCCTGTCCATCTTGGGCAAGGACATGAAAGACAACATCATCACCATCATCACTCACTCTGACGAGACCAGACCGGATGTTCTCGACATCATCATGGAGTACAAACTCCTAGGCAACACGGTTCCGGTTCACTTCACGTTCAACACTCACCTCTATCAGACCAGAAACCCTGTCTATGACAAAATCTATGAGACAACATGGGAAAACGGCATGAAAAGCATGAGAGGGTTCTTTGATAAGCTAAGAAGAATGCAACACCAACATACCAAGCAGACGATAGAGGTATTGGTGGAACACTTGAAGCTGGAGGACTGTTTCAAACAGGGAAGGATCCCTTCAGAGGTGGTAGCAATCTGCTGCACAGTGTGTGAGATGAACTGCCAAACCGGGTGCGTAGCTTGTCAACCCTACTTCTGCCAAGTCATGTTACGAGAGAAATGCACCATGTGCCCACAGAGATGCAGTCCAAGAAACATGTCAGAGGACACAAGAGATATGCTGACGACCATAACAATCTGAGAGCTCAACTCACAGAATGTTTCCAAAATATGAGGAAGAACGCCTTGACGCCTCACTTGGAGCCGAGTCTCAAGAACCAGATCCAGTGTGCCAACGAGAAGGGAGACAAGCAGAAGTTGAAGGAACTTGAGGAAAAGAAAGGGACAATTGCCGATTTAATCAAGAAGAATATGGAAATAGACAGAGAGTAGGGTGAGAAATTGCTGTGAGATCACATGCGCCAAATACAACAGGTGTAGACCTTACCGTGGAATGTTTACTTACAAGCCCCAACAATGCAATTCAAGAAATGTGATTGGACTTTTACATCAGCTTAAAGAGGTCAGTAGTGTAGTGTGAATGATTTGTTTGCCAGTAAACTTTACCATATGTTTATCAATCTTTAATCATTGTGTCATATTTTTCCAAGTCACATACTGCATGTCAGAAAACATGCATCACCTGAACCCACAACTAAAAATATGATGTACTTTCAAGGCCCAATGCAGCCATTTTTATATCAATATCAAATCATATCTGAGTAACAATTAATGACCTTACTGTAATAGATTTCCGTAAAAATTAGCAAAACCTGCTTTTTTGCTAGGACTGTCTGGAAGTTGTCTGAGTGGGGAGGGGGAAACTGACAACGACCTGTTATTGGCAGAGAGGTTTGGAACTCTCTTTCTAATTGGTCTATTAACTAAATTACTGCATGGTGATGTCATCATGGAAAGCCGAAACTCACACCCATACAAACCTGCTGATTAGAAGGTCCTGTGTAGATTGTATTTTTACCCACCAACTATCAGGAAAATAACACTGATCAAATGTTTTTTCACTTTTACAGTGTGACTTTCATCAGCTGTATATAACACAAGAAAAACAAACTGTTGACTGCACTGTACCATTAATGTTGTCATTTACATGGATTGTAATTCAATTAATATGTGATCAACATCTTTACCTGTGTGTTAACCATTTAAAAACAACATAATTCAAAGATGTGCCCAGTTCCAAAGCTATAGTAAGGTGCTTGATCTCAGACCTATCCCCCATCTAGAACTTCTGAACACACAACTATACAAACAGTATAGACCCCAGGCCTCCTCTAGGGCGGTTAGAGCATTGGGCCAGTAAAATAAATGATTGGTCGCTGGTTCGAATTCCCCGAGCTGACAATGTGAAAAACCTGTCGATGTGCTCTTGAGCTAAGACCTTAACCCTAATTTGCTCAAGGGCACCGTATTACTATGGCTGACCATGTAACAACTTTTCACTGCTCCTATCTGGTGTATGTGAGAATATACACTGAACAGTTTTCTCGAGTTACAGTTCATATAAGGAAATCAGTCAATTGAAATAAATTAATTAGGCCCTAATCTACAGATTTCACATGACTGGGAATACATGTTGGTCACAGATACCTTTAAAAAAAAGGTAGGGGCGTGGATCAGAAAACCAGTCAGTATCTGGTGTGACCACCATTTGCCTCATGCAGCGTGACACATCTCCTAAGCATAGAGTTGATCAGGTTGTGAATTGTGGCCTCTGGAATGTTGTCCCACTCCTCTTCAATGGCTGTGTGAAGTTGCTGGATATTGGTGGGAACTGGAACACGCTGGCGTACACGTCGATCCAAAGCATCACAAACATGCTCAATAGGTGACAGGCCATAGAATATCTTGGTCCTTTTCAGCTTCCAGGAATTGTGTACAGATCCTTGCGACATTGGGCTGTGCATTATCATGCTGAAACATGAGATGATTGCGGTAGACGAATGCCACGACAATGGGCCTCAGAATTTTTATGCGGTATCTCTGTGCATTCAAATTGCCATAGATAAAATGCAGTTGTGTTCATTGTCCGTAGCTATTGCCTGCCCATACTATAACCCCACCGAAACCATGGGGCACTCTGTTCACAATGTTGACATCAGCAAACCACTCGCCCACATGACACCATCTGCCCGGTACAGTTGAAACCAGGATTCATTCGTGAAGAGCACACTTCTCCAGCGTGCCAGTGGCCATCGAAGATGAGCATTTGTCCACTGAAATTGGTTACGACGCCGAACTGCAGTCAGGTCAAGACCCTGGCGAGGACAACAAGCAGGCAGATGAGCTTCCCTGTGACAGATACTGACAGTTTGTGTGTAAATTATTCGGTTGTGCAAACCCACAGTTTCATCAGCTGTCCGTGTGACTCGTCTCAGACCATCCCGCAGGTGAAGAAGCCGGATGTGGCTTGCATGGCTTGCATGGTTACACGTGGTCTGCGGTTGTGAAGCCGGTTGGAGGCGGCTTATTATAGCAAAATGAACATTTTATTATTTGGCAACAGCTTTGGTGGACATTCCTGCAGTCAGAATGCCAATTGCACGCTCCCTCAAAACCTGAGACATCTGTGGCATTATGTTGTGTGACAGAACTGCACATTATAGAGTGGACTTTTATTCTCCCCATGCACCTGTGTAATGATCATGCTGCTTAATCAAATTCTTGATATGCCACACCTGACAGGTGGATGGATTATCTTGGCATGTCAGATTCTCCCCAAAGAGATGTGGGTGTGGAGTCAGGCACAGGAGAAAGCAAGTTCCGAAAAGGGCGTTTATTTAACAAGTCCAAATAACAGGAAACCGGACTACAACAGTAGCCTCAAAAACCACTCAGACACAGTCCAGGGAAAACCCACCTGTTAAACAGAACCCAAGAACACGCAACCCAAAACTAACTGACAGCAAACGAAACAATCCCGCACAAAACCCAGAGGAAAGGGCGAGATTTAAATACACCCCCTAATAAACCAAATAGAACACAGGTGAAACACAAAACAGACAAACCAAAAGAAAAGGAAAAAGGATCGGTGGCAGCTAGTAGACCGGCGACGACGACCGCCGAGCGCTGCCTGAACAGGGAGAGGAGCCACCTTCGGTGGAAGTCGTGACATGGCAAAAGAGAAATGCTTACTAATAGGGATGGAAACCATACATCCTGAGGCTGCATTTATTGTAGCTGGGGATTTTAACAAAGCAAATCTGAGAACAAGTCTACCTAAATTCTTCCAGCATATTGATTGCTCTATGCGCATGCGCAACACCCTCGACCACTGCTACTCTAACTTACGCAATGCATACAAAGCCCTCCCCCGCCCTATCTTTGGCAAATCCGACCACGACGCCATCTTGCTCCTTTCGTCTTAACCTCTAATTCCTCCCAAACCCGGATCCGGGAGCACCCCCATCAGTAAAAAAGCTGACTAGCATAGCCTAGCATAGCGTCACAAGTAAATACTAGCATCTAAATATCATTAAATATCAACTGGCCCCGTGTGGCTCAGTTGGTAGAGCATGGCGCTAGCAACGCCAGGGTTGTGGGTTCGATTCCCACGGGGGGCCAGTACAAAAAAAAAAAGTATGAATGTATGTACTTGTAAGTTGCTCTGGATAAGAGCATCTGCTAAATGACTTAATTGTAAAATTAAATCACAAGTCCAAGACACCAGATGAAAGATACACATCTTGTGAATCCAGCCATCATTTCTGATTTTTAAAATGTTTTACAGGGAAGACACAATATGTAAATCTATTAGCTAACCACGTTAGCAAAAGACACCACTTTTTTTACTCCACCAGTTTTTTACTCCATCAGTAGCTATCACAAATTCGACCAAATAAAGATATAATTAGCCACTAACCAAGAAACAACTTCATCAGATGACAGTCTGATAACATATTTATTGTATAGCATATGTTTTGTTAGAAAAATGTGCATATTTCAGGTATAAATCATAGTTTACCATTGCAGCCACCATCACAACTCTCACCAAAGCGACTAGAATAACTACAGAGAGCAACGTGTATTACCTAATTACTCATCATAAAACATTTCTTAAAAATACACAGCGTACAGCAATTGAAAGACACAGATCTTGTGAATCCAGACAATATTTCAGATTTTCTAAGTGTTTTACAGCGAAAACACAATATAGCGTTATATTAGCTTACCACAATAGCAAACATCACAACAGCATTGATTCAAGCCAAACATAGTGATAACGTATAAACCACCAAAAGATATTAATTTTTTCACTAACCTTCTCAGAATTCTTCAGATGACAGTCCTATAACATCATATTACACAATGCATATAGAGTTTGTTCGAAAATGTGCATATTTAGCGGCACAAATCGTGGTTATACAATGTGATTAGTGGCCAAAACGTCAAGCAATCTGTCCGGCGCCATCTTGGAGAGGCACCTATTCTAATCGAAAACTATTCATAAACTTGACTAAAAAATACAAGTTGGACAGCAAATGAAAGATAAATTAGTTCTTAATGCAATCGCTGTGTTAGATTTTTAAAATTAACGTTACTGCGCAATACAGCGTGCGCTAAAGCGAGACCGCACCATAATTCATGGCGGAATTATTATTTGACATTTGTCAACATAAGTACGAATTAACAGCATAAAGACTGCTTACTATTAGCTGAGCTTCCATCAGAATCTTGGGCAAGGTGTCCTTTCTCCAGAACAATCGTCTTTTGGTTGAAAGATGTCCTCTTCTCCTGTTGAAATAGCAGCTAACGATAGCCACCCACTGGAGAAGTGTCCAACTCGTGAAAGCGCATGACAAAGAAATCCCAGAAAATCGCAATAAACTGCTATAAACTGCTATAAGTCGGTTTAAATTAACTACCTTATGATGTCTTTAACACCTATAACGAATAAAAACATGACCGGAGATATAGAACTACTAAAACGAAAGCGTTTGCAGGACGCCATTGTGATGTCTTCTTGCGCCAGGCGCACCGTTGAAAAGGACGGTACTTCCATTCCACGGTCTTATATATGGTCCCAGATAGCGCAATCCACTCCATTCAAATTCTCACCGCTTACTGACATCTAGAGGAAGACGTATGCAGTGCATGTAGCCCGATGGCTTACATGGGGACTTATAAACTGACCTCAGAACAGGGACCTCGATTTCTGAAATCTCACTCCCTGACAGGAAATGTGCTGCAGAATGAGTTCTGTTTCACTCAGAGAAATAATTCAAACGGTTTTAGAAACTAGAGAGTGTTTTCTATCCAATAGTAATAATAATATGCATATTGTACGAGCAAGAATTGAGTACGAGGCAGTTTAATTTGGGAACTCATTTTTACAAAGTCGAAATGGCGCCCCCATAGGCTCAAGAGGTTAAAGGCAAAAATTCAAACAGGATGTACCAGAGACAAGAACCATTCAACACTGGTCCGACCAATCGGAAGCCACGCTAATAATATGTCTATAAACAATTGTTGGAAAAATGACTTGTGTCATGCTCAAAGTAGATGTCCTATCCGACTTGCCAAAACTATAGTTTGTTAAGAAGAAATTTGTGGAGTGGTTGAAAAACGAGTTTTAATGACTCCAACCTAAGTGTATGTAAACTTCCGACTTCAACTGTATATATCTTTAAATTATACATTTTTATTATTATTACTTTTTAACAATTTTTCTCCCCAGTTTTTCTTGATATCCAATTGGTAGTTACAGTCTTGTCCCATCGCTGCAACTCCCGTACGGACTCGGGAGAGGCAAAGGTCAAGAGCCCTGCTTCCTCCGAAACACGACCCTGCCAAGCCGCACTGCTTCTTGACACACTGCTCGCTTAACCTGGAAGCCAGACGCACCAATGTGTCGGAAGAAACACCGTCCAACTGGTGACCGTGTCAGCGTGCATGCGCCCGGCACCACCACAGGAGTCGTTAGAGTGCGATGGGACAAGGACATCCCGGCCGGCCAAACTCCCCCCAACCTGGACGATTGGGCCAATTGTGCGCCGCCTCATGGATCTCGCGGACGGCTGCGACACAGCCCGGTCTCGAACCCGGATCTGTGTGATGCAGTGCCTTATTACGCTGCGCCACTCGGGAGGCCCTTATTTTTTTTACAACACAACTCTACAAATAGTATAGACCCCAGCACTCCTCTTCAATCATCCTTCCATTCTCCTCTTCTTCATCCATCTTCCCCTCCATAACGGAAGATCTGTGAGGAAGACCCATTTCATCCCTGTGGCTACTAAAATATTAATCAAAACACAGAGGACCACGCGGCACAGAGTGGCGGGCTCTCAAGATGCATGTCTTCTAATGGTAATACATGGGGAGGGCAGAGAGGGAAGAGAGCAGCTTCTACTAGCCTGGGAGATGGGGAGGAGAGCAGCTTCTACTAGCCTGGGACATGGGGAGGAGAGCAGCTTCTAATAGCCTGGGAGATGGGGAGGAGAGCAGCTTCTAATAGCCTGGGAGATGGGGAGGAGAGCAGCTTCTAATAGCCTGGGAGATGGGGAGGAGAGCAGCTTTTAATAGGCTTGGAGAGGGGGAGGAGAGCAGCTTCTAATAGCCTGGGAGATGGGGAGGAGAGGGGGAGGTTCCAGGGGGAACAGTGGCTGTCACGAGGGCCAAAGAGAACAAGCCGGAGAAGGATAGAGAGATAGGAAGAAGGAGATGGAGTCGGGAGATGGGAAAGAGGGGGAGGCTGGAGAACTGATAGGATTCATAGACTATGGGGAGAGAGGTTTTGGAGGAGAGAGGGAGAGACAGGAAGCTACGAGAGGGAAATAAATCCTACATTTGGGAGATCAAAGAAGCATCAAAACCACAGCTCGCTACTCCTTGTGTGTCTGTGTGTTTAGTAGCCATGTAGGAACTGATATCATGCATAATAGATAACAGACCATACAAATTGCGAAATTAGCAGATTTCGTTTTCTCCGCTCACTGGCAATTCCCAAACTGCCCCATGCCAAATGTTTGCGAACTTGACTCTGTTTTTATGTTTAGCGTGCATGTGTGTATGTGTGTATGATAGAGAAAAAGAGAGAGAGATGGTGAGAGCAAGAGAAAAACAAGCTCTGAAATATCACATCCGCTGCAATAGTATTTATCTGCTATCTCTGTTAATAATATAATAATAATAATTCATTTAATTTGTAAAGTGTTTTTTTCACACCCAAGGCACTAAACAACATCTTATGAATTTGACCTACCACTAATATCTGTTATTTGTAGGCTTGTCCTGATGAACCTAAAAAAAATCACTATATGACCGATACATTGTATGAATTGTACCCGTGTAAGGCCTTCCTCTCAGGGGCTGAGACGAGCTAAGCTGTGGGTCTGGTAGAGAAGCACAGGCAGTACAGTAGAGCTCAACAACTGGAGCCTCCGTGTTAGCGACACGCTAATCATTTCGCTCGGCTCTGCTCGAGCGAGGGGAGGCTAAAAGGGTTATTTCTTCTATTTTCCACCCTTGCCCACACAGGCAGTGTTCCAAGGTGAACGCGCCACTGGGACAGTTGTCATATTTTATAGGAGAAGATGAGAAGCGTGTCGGCTCACCAGATGCCGTGAAATTGAAGCGCTCCCATCACACAGGGTGAGTGTGTGGCAGCTGAAAGCTCTCTATGATACTCACAAGTGTACTAGCTTCACTAGTAAAGACATGTCTAAACAATTTGATGCTGCCAAAATCAGGAGAGACTTGCAAATACAAATAATGTATGACTGTCCTCTCAAATGAAATGCCTTGCCAATAATCGTCTCTTATAAGTAGTAGAGCCAAAGCATATAGGAAAGATATCCCATTTTTCCACAGACTGTAATAGTAAAGACATCCAAACCGACAGTATTTGCCTCTGTACATCATCTGAGTCGTCCGGATGACAGTTGGCCTTGTGTTCCAGTGTTCCTGTGTTCCAGTGTAGGGTAATTATGAGGACATGCCTCCCCCTGGGTGAACACCAGCAGGTGTTCCTCGCCACTCACCCTTCCATAACCCCCTCATCCTCTTCACCCTCCTCACCCCTCCTCACCCCCTCTCACCCGGACGCCTCCGGGGAGACTCGGATGTTTTGTGAGGGTGACACGTACCAGTGACCTCTGTCTACATGGCCGTGTCGATAATGAGATGCAACAGGCGCTTCATTGTATTTAAATGAAGTAGCTCGTGACAGCAATGTTAAAGAGATGCCACTGCAGGCAGAGCGATGGACAAACACAGCCAATAGACAAACTAGAGGAATTTGGAAAACAGGTTTTGCAATACCTCAAGTACAATTGAAGTCGGAAGTTTACATACACCTTAGCCAAATACATTTAAACTCAGTTTTTCACAATTCCTGACATTTAATCCTAGTAAAAATTCCCTGTCCTAGGTCTGTTAGGATCACCACTTTATTTTAAGAATGTGAAATGTCAGAATAATAGTAGAGAGAATGATTTATTTCAGCTTTTCTTTCTTTCATCACATTCCCAGTGGGTCAGAAGTTTACATACACTCAATTAGTATTTGGTAGCATTGACTTTAAATTGTTTAACTTCGGTCAAACGTTTCGGGTAGCCTTCCACAAGCTTCCCACAATAAGTTGGGTGAATGTTGGCCCATTCCTCCTGACAGAGCTGATGTAACTGAGTCAGGTTTGTAGGCCTCCTTGCTCACACACGCTTTTTCAGTTCTGCTCACACATTTTCTATAGGATTGAGGTCAAGGCTTTGTGATGGCCACTCCAATACCTTGACTTTGTTGTCCTTAAGCCGTTTTGCCACAACTTTGGAAGTATGCTTGGGGTCATTGTCCATTTGGAAGACCCATTTTTGACCAAGCTTTAACTTCCTGACTGATGTCTTGAGATGTTGCTTCAATATATCCACATACTTTTCCTTCCACATAATGCCATCTATTTTGTGAAGTGCACCAGTCCCTCCTGCAGGAAAGCACCCCCACAACATGATGCTGCCACCCCTGTGCTTCACGGTTGGGATGGTGTTCTTCGGCTTGCAAGCATCCCCCTTTTTCCTCCAAACATAGCGATGGCCATTATGGCCAAACAGTTCTATTTTTGTTTCATCAGACCAGAGGACATTTCTCCAAAAAGTACGATCTTTGTCCCCATGTGCAGTTGCAAACCGTAGTCTGGCTTTTTTATGGCGGTTTTGGAGCAGTGGCTTCTTCCTTGCTGAGCGGCCTTTCAGGTTATGTCGATATAGGACTCGTTTTACTGTGGATACAGATACTTTTGTACCTGTTTCCTCCAGCATCTTCACAAGGTCCTTTGCTGTTGTTCTGGGATTTATTTGCACTTTTCGCACCAAAGTACGTTCATCTCTAGGAGACAGAACACGTCTCCTTCCTGAGCGGTATGACGGCTGCGTGGTCCCATGGTGTTAATACTTGCATACTATTGTTTGTACAGATGAACGTGGTACCTTCAGGCGTTTGGAAATTTCTCCCAAGGATGAACCAGACTTGTGGAGGTCTACAATTCTTTTTCTGAGGTCTTGGCTGATTTGTTTTGATTTTCCCATGATGTCAAGCAAAGAGGCACTGAGTTTGATGGTAGACCTTGAAATACATT
The DNA here is from genome assembly GCF_016432855.1 of Salvelinus namaycush. Classification (NCBI taxonomy): domain Eukaryota; kingdom Metazoa; phylum Chordata; class Actinopteri; order Salmoniformes; family Salmonidae; genus Salvelinus; species Salvelinus namaycush. The sequence continues at coordinate 68,390,117 of NC_052307.1, forward strand.
CACAGGTACACCTCCAATTGACTCAAATGATGTCAATTAGACTATCAGAAGCTTCTAAAGCCATGACATCATTTGCTGGAATTGTCCAAGCTGTTTAAAGGCACAGTCAACTTAGTGTATGTAAACTTCTGACCCACTGGAATTGTGATACAGTGAGTTATAAGTGAAATAATCTGTCTGTAAACAATTGTTGTAAAAATTACTTGTGTCATGCACGAAGTAGATGTCCTAACCGACTTACCAAAGCTATAATTTGTTAACAAGACATTTGTGGAGTGGTTGAAAAATGAGTTTTAATGACTCAAACCTAAGTGTGTGTAAACTTCCGACTTCAACTGTATATGGTCACAGGATATATAACAGAAGAATTTGATTGAAGTTAGTTCTGAAAAACAACAATAAACAAGGAAGAGAATTTTAAAGTTTGTCCATACTGAAGTTAAACACCGAAAGAAAGAGAGGCCATCCCTCCTTGTCTTCCTCCCTGTCTCCAGAGAGGGATGACCAGGGGTTAACCAGGCCTGTCCCAGGCATAGGGCTTTAACTATTGTGTTGCTTTGCTTAATGTAAATCGATAAAGCTGGCTAACCTTGTGGGCCCGATCAATGCTTGTTTAGAATACCATTGATTAACAGTTCTGATTATTGATCATGCCATGCCGCTAGAGCGATGCCGATGGCTCTGATAAGAGGTTACCCTGGAGCAGATAGTCCTGTCCACCCTGGAAGAGACAGGGCTGCATGCTGCAGACGTCTGAACACACACACACACACACACACACACACACACACACACACACACACACACACACACACACACACACACACACACACACACACACACACACACACACACACACACACACACACACACACACACACACACACACATTTATCTGCACCGGATTCTGCATTGGAACTTATTATGTGACTTGTTAGGCATATTTTTACTTGTGAACTTATTTAGGCTTGCCATTACAATACGTATTGTCTCAAGACATTTCAGCTTTTCATTTTTTATGAATTCCACTTTGACATGATGGGGTATTCTGTGCAGGCCAGTGACAACTTTTTTATTTTTTTAAATACATTTTAAATTCAGGCTGTAACTACAAAATGTGGAGGGGTGTGAATACTTTCTGAAGGCACTGTATGGTGTGCTGAATGTGTGTACATGCAAACACACACACACACACACAGACACAGACACACACACAAACCTCCAATCACACATGCACGGTAAAGAGAGGGAAGACACCGCAGCTCTGTGTTGACACGGGGTAATGTCCTCTCATCTGAGACCCAACATTTAAATTAACACGCCATCTGTTCCTGCCGTGTACCCAGCGGCCATTTTGAAATTCCATCACAGCGGATGTGCACTTTTTTGCTTCCAACATGCAGCTTCTCCTAGACATCGTCTGCCGTGTCTTATTGGTATCTCTTGAGAGGGGTGTAACTATGTAATTATCAGGGGTGTACTAATGTTTTGGACTATACATCATCTTACCTTACAGTACACCTATCAAATCCATGATTGATATGAATTTACATGATTGGAAATTGCTCCATCCTGGGTCAATGACAAGCACCATACAAATCTGAATACAATATGGCCACAAAGACAGCCATGAGAGAAACCACTGAAGATGAGCTTAACTACAGGGTGAATGTTGAATATTATATTAGAATACAGGTGTCTAATGCAGCATCTTGACAAAAGGTTCATTGTATTTATCTAAGCTGTCCAATCGGCATTGAGAAGCTGAGCCCTGTCCCTGAGGTCATCTTCCTGCGTCGTAAAGTGTGATGATAAAAGGGTTTACAACATGGCCGTTATTAAAGAAAGAGTGAGTCAAAGCCATCAATAACCCAGCTTTCAGGGATTACCATTAGCAACGCTAGTGCTCTCAGAGTGGAGCCAGGAGTTTGATTTTTACAGTGGGGGCGGAGAGGTTTAAATGCATTTAAAAAGAGGAAACGATAAACAATATGTGCGTACAGTTGCTTCAATATGAAGGACGTGGTTTGTTTAAGGACTACACAGTTCAGTCAATACACAGCACCCATGTACAGGATGATGTACAACTGTGTTGATACACCTGTAGTTATGCATAAGATGTGTTGTGTTCCAAACCCAGGTGTTTCTGGATGGTTCACAATTGCACAGCACCTCAATGAGGTCAGATTAGAATAACACAATAACACTTAGATTCTGATAACTTGTCATTCATAACAATATAATATCATAATCACTTTGAATCTAGGGCGCTGGTAGTCTACAGAACAACCTTCACCATTCTCTGTCACAAAGTACAATGTTGCTGGCTTTATATGCATAAGTAAGTACCTGTAGAGGTGCCAAGTAAAGGATGTTTGTCAGCCTAACGGATGAAAGAGCCATTGTGCTGAGCTGTGGTTGCTGGGTGATGGGGATGGCCCCCTTGTCTTATTGTTCGGTCAGCAGTGCTAGGCTAGCCCCTGTCACCCAGCCAGTGGTGAGATGTGCACTTTGGTTAGGGAAAGGCAGAGGGGCTCTTCTCTCTTCCGTAATGAGCCGCTATGTCTGGGTATCATGTGAGATATCTGAGCTAGCGCTTACTGTTCCATCCATGGCCAAGGTCAAAGACTTGCTCACCCCACACCCACCACCCCACCCACCCTCCACACCCCCATCCCTCCACCATCCCAGCCCCATCCATCACCCTAACATAGACCTCCAGCTATGCTCACATCCCACCCCCTCCCTCTGCATGACCTGATATGATTTTTGTCTGACCATTTTCTATGAATGTATGTCATGTATGCTTGTTTTATTCAATTTCTTTATTTGCTAAATGCACAGCACTGGTCGTCAGTGACAAATGCTGTCAGTTCCGAAGATATTAGATAATGCATTAAATACCAATAGACCCCATCAAGATGAGTTGTTATGTGTATTATCAAATAAATGACAGGGAGTGGAAGAATGAAATGAAGACCATTCACAAACACAGTCATTGAGGCTGGACAGGGAAATGGGCGTTGATCATCTTTCACTTCACTGAAAACAGCGGAGAAGAATTGCAAGCAGGTCATATTCTGGAGATGGCCCAGTCAAATACATCTTTAAAACTCAGTCAGGTCTAATCTTTTGTGGCGTAACATAAGACACTATTTATCCCGTGCAATAATGTGCACATTTTGCTTTGTTAGCGAATAAGCATTTGTTATAAACATGTCAAAAGTGGGATATGTATTAACAGTTTGGTTGAGGCAATGAATTAAGTGAACAAGGCTGTCCATACACCACCACATTACCGGTCCAGTCCCCACAGTAATCAATGGACTTCCCTCTTCCGGATCGCATGTCAAATCCATGTTGGACTGTGGGGATGAATAAAAACAATGTGTATGTTAAGAGCCGATGACTCCAGCACTACTCTGGCCATATGAATAAGGCAGGTCATGTCGCTGACTGATAAGGGCTATAAAAACACAAACTGACCCATCCATCCAATTAGATAGGGAAGTAGAATGGAGCAAATGATCATTAGATGATAACATGAAGTGAGAAGGAATCGAATGCAGTGTCTAGCCATGTGATATTACATATAACATGTGTGTACAAGGGTACACCATTCAATTGAAATGTTAGCTATCAATTGACGCGCAGGCCTCTCTCTCCCTTCAAACAGCATGCACTATCAGACTACCGAGAAGTTCATTGTTTATTTATTTTTTTAGACCATACTTAATTGATGACAGAAGCAGCAGTGTGTGAATCAGGGTCCGTAGGGCAGAGACATTTAGGAGTGGCATTTCCTGTTTGTCATTCCAGTGACGGCCGTGTTGTCTCACACTGTTGACAGACAAGTCAGACCATCGGCCTGCAGCAAGGAGGTATGGAGCCCAGTGGGGGACAAATGTCATGATGAAACCTGAAATCAATTTACCTTCAAATACTCATGGCTGTCCCACAAATGTGGCTGCGGCAAATAAATGACCCCCGTCCCCACCTTATCCCCAAAGACAGGACATCCCAGGGTATCGACACTTAGCCCAGCACAACAAACTTTATTGACAACCCTTGCCTTGGGCAGTACTAAGCTAGAATAGTAAGGAGTAGGTGGCGGAACACTGGACATACAGTAGTCCAGTCAGGTCAGTGGGCAAACTCTGGTTTGGATGAAACCAAACGGATAAAGTGGACAACAATAAAAGAAGATGGTCGACACGACAATATTATGTTTAGTTAGAAAGAGAGAACAATTAAGAAACAGAGAGAAGAAGAGAGAGAGAGAGAGATTATCTGATAAAACAGCACTTTCAATAGTACTGTACATCTTTCAGTTGAGTGCACTCTCAGTTTCCCCTTTGAGAACAATTCAGGGTGAATTACTAAAAAGATTAGGAAATTATCAAATCCTTAACGATAAGAGTAAATGTATGCATGATTTAGCATAGAAATGATCACATATGAATGCACAGAAAAATAAAGATAGAGAAGCAGATGGACAGACAAATAAAAAGAAGAAGGGATGGATTTCCTGCCATTAGTGATCTATGACCAATCAGCTGTCCATCTTCAGATATGCTGTTAATGACTATTGGCCTCCATTTAAATCCTTACTTCTGTGAATTGCCCCAGTCAATACATTGGCATGCGTTTGATTGAATGCTCATCTATTGTGTGAAAATTAGGCTGGATTAGTTTGATCTTTTTGATCAATGAGTTGATCTTCAAAACAATGGCTAACACTGGGATTCACACATTCCCAAAGACACCATTGATTTGACATTCATCATGATGAGAAAATACAGGCTAGTGCTTCTATCTTGCTATTGAATTATCAAGTAAACACTTGTCACTAATTGATCGTGGGAGTGTGAAAACAACAGAAAGTTGGTTCACCTTCAAATCAGCCACCAATCTCAAGAATTGTATTATATATTTTTTTGATGGTAATAGGTGTGCCCTTTTCCCAGGTTTTCTACATATCATAAATGATCAATAAATCTCAAGCAGTATGAATGATCAGATATCAAAAGAGCGGTGATATAGTGAAGACAGACTACAGTCTCCAAAGGGCAAAGACATACTCTATATAAGATAATTAGCACAACTTCATGAGCAACCATGATTTTTCAGAGGCGTAAAAAAAAATATGAAGCTGTTGTAGCATCAAAGCAGCAGAGCAAATTGAGTAGCGCGAGCAGTGTTAAATTGATCTGTTCTGCATTTGAATGTAATTTCATTATTTAGATTTGAAGTCGGCTCTATTGTGTGGAGAAAGCAGGGGGGCAAAGCGTATTATTCTGACAAGTGTGATCTTGTTTTGTCAAAGTGACTCTCGGGGCAGATGGTTTATCCGTTGTGTGTGTGTGTGTGCGTGTGTATATATGCATGCATATGTGTTAGATTTGTTTTTTACTCTCAGGGATTTCAAAGGAAGCGCACTCCTCCCCAGATTAATTCAGCAACAATAGCATCTAATTCTCTCTGAGCCTAATAGCAGAAAAAAGAAGAAAAATCCTCTTTTATAGCACGTGAAAAATTACAAGGTGATGCCCTGAATCAATTTAGTCAAACTGGTTGTGTACAGAGAGACAGAGAGAGAGCGAGAGAGAGAGAGAGAGAGAGAGAGAGAGAGAGAGAGAGAGAGAGAGAGAGAGAGAGAGAGAGAGAGAGAGAGAGAGAGAGAGAGAGAGAGAGAGAGAGAGAGAGAGAGAGAGAGAGAGAGAGAGAGAGAGAGAGAGAGAGAGAGAGAGAAAGACAGAGAGAGAGAGAGAGAGAGAGAGAAAGACAGAGAGAGAGAGATTGAGTTGAGGAGGGACAGAGAATGACACGTTGGGTGTATGATACATACAGTGCATTTGGAAAGTATGCCCGCAAGGATGATCAATGGAAATAGGATGCAATTTTAGAATTAGGCTGTAACGTAACAAAAAGTGAAGGGGTCTGAATACTTTCCGAATCCACTGTAGTTACGCACTTGAAGTTTCCCCTGAAGGGTTTCACCTAAATTCCCCCAAAGGGTTTCACTCAAGAGCTGAAACCAGAGTAATTGCCATATTGCACACATCAGATAGCTTTTATTATGATATTATGGCATCATTTCTCATATACGATGACAGTATAAAACAGAGGTCAGTATGCTCCTATACTCCCATGAAAGGCTCCAGATATCTGGCCCAGGTCAAATGGCTCTGGCTTAGTGAGGGTATCACAGTACAGTGAGTACCTCAGGCTAACTCAGACATATCAGGCTTACTGACCGTAGGTAGACACACTCATCCTCTGAGCTGATCTGACTCCAGTACTGCCATGACTAACAATTTGAGGATTACCAGACGTCAGGCTCAGATTAACTGATCTATGATCAGATTGGTACATCACCATTCAGGGAGATGCTTAGAGAGGAGTGAGTGATAAGATACTATAACATACTGTACCAATATGATAGTGTTCAGTGCAGTACTCAGGAGGCCAGAGCAAGAGCCACCTGGGTTTCAATCCATTGATGTATATTTTACACAGAAACCACTTTTTTTCTACTACAGTCCCATAGCCAATATAGTCCAATTCACTTCTGCTGCTAAATTACAATAATATTTCACTGCAATAATGGTTGCGGCAGAATGCGAGAGAGTTCATTTTATTTACATATTTTAGCAAAATAACTCCCTGGGAATAGGAGAAAGGAAAACAGTACTCCTTGAAATTCCCCTTAGAGTCGAATTGGCAGTGGCTTGATGAAATGAATCCTTTTAATTTGCATCTCATATAATACATAATATGCACTAATTTTAAGAGCTGGAGGAAAACAAAAGACGGAAGGCTTCTCGGAGTAGTTGCACATAGTCTGGAAGAATTTAACATTGATAGATTGATGCTCATATTGGTATGCAAGCGGAACACTCAAATTCAGAAGGTCTGAATGGAAAAGAGAGAGGCAGCGAGAAAGAGAGAGGGAGAGAAGGAGAGAGAGAGAGGGGGGGAGAGAGAGAGAGGGGGGGGGAGAGACAGCGAGAGAGAGTGAGAGAGAGAGGGGGGGGGGAGACAGCGAGAGAGCGAGAGAGAGAGAGAGAGAGAGAGAGAGAGAGAGAGAGAGAGAGAGAGAGAGAGAGAGAGAGAGAGAGAGAGAGAGAGAGAGAGAGAGAGAGAGAGAGAGAAACAACATTCATGCATGCCTTAACAAGAACCTGAGCCCTGGCCTGCAGTTAAACAACAATGCCCTCTATTGGTGAGGAGCTGCACTGTTCCTCTTGACAGAAGCCCTTGCTTCAGAAGAACTGTAAGCGGTGTTTCAGCGCAGTCAGCAGAAAAATCACATTGAAGTGCAATCACCTCGAACCTCAAAGACTGTCCTTATTAACCTACTAACTACAGTGGAATATTAGATTATTCATTTACAAATGTATCCAACTATAACGATTCATGCCGTCATGATCAGGGCTCTTAATATGACATCAATGTATTAATTACAAAGATAATGAATGAAACCACAGCAGGTAACCTACAGCTCAGCTCTAGCCACTGTGCCTGTAGCAGTGAGAGTATGCAGAGCAGACCCAGTACTGCTGTGTGTGTTTCTGTTCTTATTCATGTGTGTGTGTGAGAGAGAAGACTGTTTACAGCAGGGGTCAGCAACAGAGTGAATTTTTTGGGGGGGGGGGGTAGTTGTTGTTCAAAAAAGACTGCGAAATCACCTGGAATTTACCTGAAAGTCTGCTCCCAAGTATTCCAACAAATAAAAATGTACATATGTGATCGTGTCTCAATGTAATCAAGGTATGTAATGCCATGACTAACAATTTGAGGATTACCAGACGTCAGCTCAGATTAACTGATCTATGATCAGATTGGTACATCACCATTCAGGGAGATGCTTAGAGAGGAGTGAGTGATAAGATACTATAACATACTGTACCAATATGATAGTGTTCAGTGCAGTACTCAGGAGCCAGAGCAAGAGCCACCTGGTTTCAATCCATTGATGTATATTTTACACAGAAACCACTTTTTTTCTACTACAGTCCCATAGCCAATATAGTCCAATTCACTTCTGCTGCTAAATTACAATAATATTTCACTGCAATAATGGTTGCGCAGAATGCGAGAGAGTTCATTTATTTACATATTTTAGCAAAATAACTCCCTGGGAATAGGAGAAGGAAAACAGTACTCCTTGAAATTCCCTTAGAGTCGAATTGGCAGTGGCTTGATGAAATGAATCCTTTTAATTTGCATCTCATATAATACAATATTGCACTAATTTTAAGAGCTGGAGAAAAACAAAAGACGGAAGGCTTCTCGGAGTAGTGCACATAGTCTGAAGAATTTAACATTGATAGATTGATGCTCATATTGTATGCAAGCGGAACACTCAAATTCAGAAGGTCTGAATGGAAGAGAGAGGCAGCGAGAAAGAGAGAGGGAGGAGAGAAGAGAGAGAGGAGGGGGGGAGAGAGAGAGAGGGGGGGGGAGAGACAGCGAGAGAGAGTAGAGAGAGAGAGGGGGGGGGGGAACAGCGAGAGAGCGAGAGAGAAGAGAGAGAGGAGAGAGAGGAGAGAGATAGAGAGAGGAGGAGAGAGAGAGAGAGAGAGAGGAGAGGGAGAGAAGAGAGAGAAACAACATAAGCTGCCTTAACAAAGCAACTCGAGCCTGCCTGCAGTTAAAACAATGACTGCTCTATGTGGGGAGGAGCTGCACTGTTCCTTCTGACAGAAGCCCTTGCTTCAGAAGAACTGTAAGCGGTGTTTCAGCGCAGTCAGCAGAAAAATCAATTGAAGTGCAATCACCTCGAACCTCAAAGTCCTTATTAACCTATAACTACAGTGGAATATTAGATTATTCATTTACAAATGTATCCAACTATAACGATTCATGCCGTCATGATCAGGGCTCTTATATGACAATCAATGTATTAATTACAAAGATAATGAATGAAACCACAGCAGGTAACCTACGCTCAGCTCTAGCCACTGTGCCTGTAGCAGTGAGAGTATGCAGAGCAGACCCAGTACTGCTTGTGTGTGTTTTGTTCTTATTCATGTGTGTGTGTGAGAGAGAAGACTGTTTACAGCAGGGGTCAGCACACAGGATGATTTTTTGGGGGGGGGGTAGTTTGTGTTCAAAAAAGACTGCGAAATCACCTGGAATTTACCTGAAAGTCTGCTCCCAAGTATTCCAACAAATAAAAATGTACATATGTGATCGTGTCTCAATGTAATCAAGGTATAAAATTATTGTTATTTTCAAATAGAACCTCTTTTTGTGCTTAGTTGTGGTCAATTTGCAGTGTACAAATTATTATAGTGTACGCGGCCGGCCCTGCGACCGACTACGCTCAGACAACAATCGGCCGTCCCGCGCTGAACCTAGTTGCCTAACACCTGGTTTACAGGATCAGTGGAGGAGTGTGTTTGACAGGAATAGCACATTAACCTCGTCTCCCTGCTGCTCTTCTCTGCTGAACCATAGGCGGTAGCTAGACAAACAGGGGCGTCCCGGAGAGAGTGTGTAAGCTAAGTGAGTGAGTGTACAGGTTTAATATGACAGCTACACATCCCTCACCCCTGCCTCAAAGCTCTCTCTCTTCCAGCCCAGAGAGAGAAGCGCAAGTCCTGGCTCGACATAGGTCCAGGCCCTGGCCCTAGGGTCGTACGCTACCACACGGGCCCTGGCGACACAACTATCCAACTCCATTAGGCTGTAACCTAAACACTGAGTCACCCCTACTAACAGGCTCCCTCTTCAACAAAGACACCCGTCTTTGTGTTTTAGGGTTTAGTTCAGCTCATCCCCACGTGACTACTTAGTGTGTTTAACGGCGCGCTATGTGTAGGATACACTGTTGACTTGAGCAGTGCGTCTACAGAGTAGAAAATGACAGGGTGTAAAAAGTAATGGGCTATATGTCCTGAAATATGGCTACGCATTCTACCAGTGGATCACAACAGCATTACGCAGTATATTATTGTACACGAGGTGTACAGACCAGGAAACCAATGTGTCAATCAAACACTTCATAAGCTCTTCTGATTCTTCACAGCATGCCTGACACACACACAGAGCTCTGTCTGTTCTAGAGGACATGTATGAGTCTGGTCACAAGTGCCTGTTGGTTGGGCAGGGCTGTACTCAGGCAGCCTGTGTAGCTGTGATGTGCTCCAGTGGAGGTGAAACCTCAGCCAGGGCACGCTTCCCCTCGCTGCTCCCCTCACCCGTCTCCCCTCGGCCTGCCAGACCTGCTCTCTGCTCTCCCTGTGTAGCTAGAGCCCATGATGGTGGTTGCCACATGCACGCAGGCACGCGTGCACACACACACACACATATGCACACACACTGGCCTGGCCAGGGGCAACGGGGCAGGAAGGTGGGCTGCAGGGTGCATGGTCGGGTGAGTGTTGAAGTTGCAGAAGATTAAAGGCTATACAGTGTACTGAATAGTGGCTTTATTGTTTCACAGCTTTTTCAGTTACCCTTGTAAAGCACAGTTTTTCAAGATCGGGTAAATATGCCAGATAATGTGCAACTCAATTAAGAAACTTTATGTAACCTGGCCTGCTCTATTTTGGTTCAAAACTGACTAAAGTATTGTCGAAGAGTATTACTATGAGAAAGCAGATAGAGGAGATGAACTTTAACTTGCTGTTATACGTCGGTAGTGAGAGAGAGAGAGCAGTCATACAGCGCAGCCAACAGAAATTATGAGACATGAGTGGAGCTTATTAAACTCTAGCACTATACCCTTTTTTATTTCAATTAAACCTCTTTCCATGATTCAAAGGCTCTCAAATCTAAAGAGGCTTTGATCTCCTAACCATAGGACAGACATGAAAATAGAAGTCTAGCTAAGGAGGGGGCAAAAGAGAAAGTTGTAATTCCATAATGCGGAGGCAACTTCTTTTACCGCTGCTGTTTGAACTGGTGCATGGGTTACTTAAAAGAGATTCACTCCTGGTTTGGAGGGAGAGAGGGAGCGGCGAACAAAACAATCAGACTTTGAAAAAGAAAAACTCCTGACAGGGTTCTCTTTCATTCCGAATCGCACCTCCCCAAACGTGATTAATCAAGTGTCTTGGCGCTCCACGCAGAGAGAGTGGGGAGGAAACGCAGCCTTCATCAAAAGAGAGGATGTAGTAATAGCTATGAGCACAGACATCACCGCTAGCCAGGTGTAAGAAAGAACAAACTTTCTTTATTTTGCATTAATAATACACTTTTTTGGGGGGGTGTCATGGAGCCAATTGTTTAAAAGATATTTAAATGGTTCTTGAAGCGAGAGTTCAAAGTTTGCCCTGAAGTAGTTTTATAGTTTGTTCTAAATCACTTTTCACAAGAATAAGACGTTTGCTGGGTGTTGGTTGGAGAGTTGACATGGTAAACTCTTATAACGTTGAACTGACATTGGACTTATGACCACAGAAAGAAGCTTTCACTGTTCAAGGTAAAGCCTAGGAAAAGAGGATTAGACCCAAGAACAGAGAGAGAGTGAGAGAGAGAGTGAGAGAGAGAGAGTGAGAGAAAGGCGCTGGAGGTTTGGCATGGCAGGGGGTAAGGAAATTGAGAAAGTGAGCGAGAGAGAGAGAGAGAGAGCGGCAGAGAGACAGAGGCAGCAGAGTAATCTAAATCCCAGTTGAGTTCTGAATGTGTACAACAGCTTTACTCAGTATCTAGGAAACAGAAACTTTTGATGCCCCTCTAATTTGAAAAAGGTTAGTGCTATCCGGAATGCTTGGGACGTACCTACCCTAAACCCTAACCTTAACCCTACCCTTACCCCAACCCTTAACATTTTACATTTTACATTTTAGTCATTTAGCAACAGCTCTTATCCACGCAGCGCACTTACAGATAAGTGCATACATTTTATAACTTTTACATACTGAGACAAGGATATCCCTACCGGCCAACCCTCCCTAACCCGGACGCACGCTATGCCATTGTGCGTCGCCCCACGGACCCTCCCTGTTGCGGCCGGCTGCGACAGAGCCTGGGCGCGAACCCAGAGACTCTGGTGGCGCAGCTAGCACTGCGATGCAGTGCCCTAGACCACTGCACCACCCGGGAGCCAAACACTCACTTAACCATAACCCTTTCCTAACCCTAACCTTAACCCTTGCCTTAAACCATCAACTTCAATGGGGTAACGTCCCAAGTATCCCAGATTGCAAGGACCATTTTAAAAAGCGATCCCAATGTCACCACACTTTGATCCTCTCCATTACCCATCAGACCGAGCGAGAAAGACAGGGTGGAAGAATGAACGCCAACACGCTGGGACGCCGCTTGTCCCTATGTGGAGGATTGTGGGTGTTTTCTGTCTGTGACTAAAAGGAAGACTGTGTCTGTATAATGGAGGATTAGTGAACTACAGCAGTTACTCTCCAGGTCCAAGAGGCAGCTTTGATGCGGAGGCCACACAGACTATAGGAACACAATCAGTCATCTGTTAGCTTGGGACCATTAGGACTCGGGCCAGAGAGGGGTCACTCAACACGTCCTACAGACACAGGGGGTTAGAGAGACACAGAGAGAGGCAGAGTGACTCAGGAGCAGGAGGGGTAGGAGACATTAGGCCTAGTGCTTAAGCCATCTTTCATTACAAAACAGATCTTGACTCTCCTTTTGGAGAGATTTAAAACGTTTCCTTTTTCCCTTCCGTTCCCTTCTCTCTCTTTTTGAAACTCATACGGTATAGCATGGCAGATGGAAAGCGAGGCAGCCGAGCATGAAACAACTTATTAGGGCTAATGGGTTCTGATGGAACCATTTCCACTATTTTGCCTTCATATAGGGAATCCTATTATTCTCCTATCTGTCAGCCAACTGCACGCCTAGGACTGTGCCAGGCTGGGGCTATCGACCTATGTGACATCTACCGCAGAGAGAGAAACGGGCCCTTCAGCTATATGATCCAGGTAGAATTCTCCTCCTAACCACAGATCTACGCACTCAGATTATGCCTATTACCATAGGTGGATGGGGTAATAGCTGACCCTACATCAGTGAGTTGTGAGGTTCATTCGTAGGTGATGTTCTCATTTTCTTCTGATCAGGTAGGGTAGTGATGGAAAACATCCCATGTTTTGTCACCACACATGACATGGTGTTCTATCACAACAACTTATGAGCACCATTAGTATAGATGTTCCTTTATCCTACACATGCAGAGCGGTCAGTGACAAACATGCACCCACCAGTCAAGATCACATCAAAATCTAAATGTACTTTCACGTGACGAATATAACGGTTAGAACCTGACGTGAATGCTTACTTACCAAGCCCTTGACCAACAATGTAGTTTTAAGAAATTACCTCAAAAAAGTAAGAGATAAGAATAACAAACATTAAAGAGCAGCAGTAAATAACAATTACGTGGCTGATATACACGGTGTACTGTACAGGATCAATGTGCGGGGACTCACCGGTGTCGAGGTCATTGAGGTAAATGCACATGTGGGCAAGTTATTAAATGCTTACATTAGATTAATAACAGAGAGTAGCAGCAGTCGTAGAAAGGGGTGGGGGGGGGGCGGGGGGGGCCAATGCACAATAGTCTGCGTTAGCCATTTGAATTAGTATGTTCAGGAGTCTTAATCGGCTTGGGAGTAGAAGCTGTTTTAGAAGCTCTTGACCTAGACTTTGGCGCTCCCGGTAACCCAGCTCTGCCGTGCGGTAGCAGGCGACGAACAAAGCGTCTCATGACTACGGGTGGCTGTACGTCTTTGACAATTTTAGGCCTTCCTCTGACAAGCCGCTGGTATACCCCGAGGCTCGTGGATGGATAAAGCTTGGCCCCGGTGGATGTAACTACTGGCTACATGGTACTAAAGGATTAACCACACAGTCCCCAGCCTAACCCTCCTACTTGTAGTAGACAGTGGCTCGTTTTAACTCTCCTAGATGAAATCATTGGTGCCACGGTTAAAACCACACAGCCAGCTAACCCTCCACTGTAGAGACAGGGCTGTTTTACTCCAGATGAAATCATGGAGGTTAAACCACACAGCCAGCTAACCCTCCACTGTAGAGACAGGGCTGTTTTACTCCAGATGAAATCATGGAGGTTAACCCACAGCCAGCTAACCCTCCACTGTAGAGACAGGGCTGTTTTACTGCAGATGAAATCATGGAGGTTAAACCACACAGCCAGCTAACCCTCCACTGTAGAGACAGGGCTGTTTTACTCCGATGAAATCATGGAGGTTAAACCACACAGCCAGGTAACCCTCCACTGTAGAGGACAGGGCTGTTTTACTCCAGATGAAATCATGGAGGTTAAACCACACAGCCGCTAACCCTCCACTGTAGAGACAGGGCTGTTTTATCCAGATGAAATCATGGAGGTTTAAACCACACAGCCAGCTAACCCTCCACTGTAGAGACAGGGCTGTTTTACTCCAGATGAAATCATGGAGGTTAAACCACACAGCCAGCTAACCCTCCACTGTAGAGACAGGGCTGTTTTACTCCAGATAAATCATGGAGGTTAAACCACACAGCCAGCTAACCCTCCACTGTAGAGACAGGGCTGTTTTACCCAGATGAAATCATGGAGGTTAAACCACACAGCCAGCTAACCCTCCACTGTAGGACAGGGCTTTTTACTGCAGATGAAATCATGGAGGTTAAACCACACAGCCAGCTAACCCTCCACTGTAGAGACAGGGCTGTTTTACTCCAGATGAAATCATGGAGGTTAAACACACAGCCAGCTAACCCTCCACTGTAGAGACAGGGCTGTTTTCTCCAGATGAAATCATGGAGGTTAAACCACACAGCCAGCTAACCCTCCACTGTAGAGACAGGGCTGTTTACTCCAGATGAAATCATGGAGGTTAAACACACAGCCAGCTAACCCTCCACTGTAGAGACAGGGCTGTTTTACTCCAGATGAAATCATGGAGGTTAAACCACAGCCAGCTAACCCTCCACTGTAAGAGACAGGGCTTTTTACTCAGATGAAATCATGGAGGTTAAACCACACAGCAGCTAACCCTCCACTGTAGAGACAGGGCTGTTTTACTCCAGATGAAATCATGGAGGTTAAACCACACAGCCAGCTAACCCTCCACTGTAGAGACAGGGCTGTTTTACTCAGATGAAATCATGGAGGTTAAACCACACAGCCAGCTAACCCTCCACTGTAGAGACAGGGCTGTTTACTGCAGATGAAATCATGGAGGTTAAACCACACAGCCAGCTAACCCTCCACTGTAGAGACAGGGCTGTTTTACTCAGATGAAATCATGGAGGTTAAACCACACAGCAGTAACCCTCCACTGTAGAGACAGGGCTGTTTTACTCCAGATGAAATCATGGAGGTTAAACCCACACAGCCAGCTAACCCTCCACTGTAGAGACAGGGCTGTTTTACTCAGATGAAATCATGGAGGTTAACCACCACACAGCCAGCTAACCTCCACTGTAAGAGACAGGGCTGTTTTACTCAGATGAAATCATGGAGGTTAAACCACCAGCCAGCTAACCCTCCACTGTAGAGACAGGGCTGTTTTACTGCAGATGAAATCATGGAGGTTAAACCACAACAGCCAGCTAACCCTCCACTGTAGAGACAGGGCTGTTTTCTCCAGATGAAATCATGGAGGTTAAAACCACACAGCCAGTAACCCTCCACTGTAGAGACAGGGCTGTTTTACTGCCAGATGAAATCATGGAGGTTAAACCACACAGCCAGCTAACCCTCCACTGTAGAGACAGGGCTGTTTTACTCCAGATGAAATCATGGAGGTTAAACCACACAGCCAGCTAACCCTCCACTGTAGAGACAGGGCTGTTTTATCTCCAGATGAAATCATGGAGGTTAAACCACACAGCCAGCTAACCCTCCACTGTAGAGACAGGGCTGTTTTACTCAGATGAAATCATGGAGGTTAAACCACACAGCCAGCTAACCCTCCACTGTAGAGACAGGGCTGTTTTACTCCAGATGAAATCATGGAGGTTAAACCAAAAGCCAGCTAACCCTCCACTGTAGAGACAGGGCTGTTTTACTCCAGATGAAATCATGGAGGTTAAACCACACAGCCAGCTAACCCTCCACTGTAGAGACAGGGCTGTTTACTCCAGATGAAATCATGGAGGTTAAACCACACAGCCAGCTAACCCTCCACTGTAGAGACAGGGCTGTTTTACTCAGATGAAATCATGGAGGTTAAACCACACAGCCAGCTAACCCTCCACTGTAGAGACAGGGCTGTTTTACTCCAGATGAAATCATGGAGGTTAAACCACACAGCCAGCCTACCCTCCACTGTAGAGACAGGGCTGTTTTACTCCAGATGAAATCATGGAGGTTAAACCACACAGCCAGCTAACCCTCCACTGTAGAGACAGGGCTGTTTTACTCAGATGAAATCATGGAGGTTAAACCACACGAGCCGCTAACCCTCCACTGTAGAGACAGGGCTGTTTTACTCAGATGAAATCATGGAGGTTAAACCACACAGCCAGCTAACCCTCCACTGTAGAGACAGGGCTGTTTTACTCCAGATGAAATCATGGAGGTTAAACCACCACAGCCGCTAACCCTCCACTGTAGAGACAGGGCTGTTTACTCCAGATGAAATCATGGAGGTTAAACCACACAGCCAGCTAACCCTCCACTGTAGAGACAGGGCTGTTTTACTCCAGATGAAATCATGGAGGTTAAACCACACAGCCAGTCTAACCCTCCACTGTAGAGACAGGGCTGTTTTACTCCAGATGAAATCATGGAGGTTAAACACACAGCCAGCTAACCCTCACACTGTAGAGACAGGGCTGTTTTACTCCAGATGAAATCATGGAGGTTAAACCACACAGCCAGCTAACCCTCCACTGTAGAGACAGGGCTGTTTTACTCCAGATGAAATCATGGGATGTTAAACACCACAGCCAGCTAACCCTCCACTGTAGAGACAGGGCTGTTTTACTCCAGATGAAATCATGGAGGTTAAACCACACAGCCAGCTAACCCTCCACTGTAGAGACAGGGCTGTTTTACGTCCAGATGAAATCATGGAGTTAAACCACACAGCCAGCTAACCCTCCACTGTAGAGACAGGGCTGTTTTACTCAGATGAAATCATGGAGGTTAAACCACACAGCCAGCTAACCCTCCACTGTAGAGACAGGGCTGTTTTATGATGAAATCATGGAGGTTAAACCACACAGCCAGCTAACCCTCCACTGTAGAGACAGGGCTGTTTTACTCCAGATGAAATCATGGAGGTTAAACCACACAGCCAGCTAACCCTCCACTGTAGAGACAGGGCTGTTTTACTCCAGATGAAATCATGGAGGTTAAACCACACAGCCAGCTACACCCTCCACTGTAGAGACAGGGCTGTTTTACTCCAGATGAAATCATGGAGGTTAAACCACACACAGCCAGCTAACCCTCCACTGTAGAGACAGGGCTGTTTTACTCCAGATGAAATCATGGAGGTTAAACCACACAGCCAGCTAACCCTCCACTGTAGAGACAGGGCTGTTTTTACTGCAGATGAAATCATGGAGGTTTAAACCACCAGCCAGCTAACCCTCCACTGTAGAGACAGGGCTGTTTTCTCAGATGAAATCATGGAGGTTAAACCACACAGCCAGCTAACCCTCCACTGTAGAGACAGGGCTGTTTTACTCCAGATGAAATCATGGAGGTTAACCACACAGCCAGCTAACCCTCCACTGTAGAGACAGGGCTGTTTTACTCCAGATGAAATCATGGAGGTTAAACCCACAGCCAGCTAACCCTCCATGTAGAGACAGGGCTGTTTTACTCAGATGAAATCATGGAGGTTAAACCACACAGCCAGCTAACCCTCCACTGTAGAGACAGGGCTGTTTTACTCGCAGATGAAATCATGGAGGTTAAACCACACAGCCAGCTAACCCTCCACTGTAGAGACAGGGCTGTTTTACTGCAGATGAAATCATGGAGGTTAAACCACACAGCCAGCTAACCCTCCACTGTAGAGACAGGGCTGTTTTACTCCAGATAAATCATGGAGGTTAAACCACACAGCCAGCTAACCCTCCACTGTAGAGACAGGGCTGTTTTACTCCAGATGAAATCATGGAGGTTAAACCACACAGCCAGCTAACCCTCCACTTATAAGACAGGAGCTGTTTACTCCCAGATGAAATCATGGAGGTTAACCACCCCACAGCCT